>NW_027095484.1:0-64120 GCF_036850765.1 Saccopteryx bilineata | reverse complement strand
TTTTTTTTTACCAGTAAATCATTTACAGCACTAAATCCACATTCAGCTAAAAATGAAAATGAAAACGGTAGCAATAGTTTTCCTGCACATTTGGTTGAATTTGGGTATTTGATTTCTGTTTCCTCACAAAGCCATGCCATCGCTTCTTTGATATTAAATAAAGCTTTAACTGACTCATTATTTTGCAATTCTGTTAGTACTTCTTGATACTGCATATTTGATATATCAGACAAATCCACTAATATTGGCTGCATCATCCATGTTGGGAAATCAATTTGTTTTAAATCAGAATATCTTTCTTTTAAATCAGCCGATAGAATATTCAAATGATTGACAATAACAAGTAAAGCGGTATCAGTTACTTCACATTTTTGGAGCCAATGAAACTGTTTCAAGTTTTTGTTGTTAATATGTTTCTGACATAACTCAATATTGGTAATGAAACCAAATATCTTTGCTTTTGCATCGACAAGAGTTTTATTTGTTTCTTGAAGTTGCTTATTTAATATATTTAGTTTTTCAAAGATATTGCTTAACTAACTCACAAATGCTTTACCATCTATTGTTAACAGATACTTCATTTCAGGTTTGTCACTTAAAAAATCACTAAGAGTATCAAACAGTTCCCTAAATCTTTTCAAATAGTTTCCTTTAGATAGCCATCTGACTTCAGTTCCCAGCATGAGCCCCAGGTTGCTGATTTGAGCAAGAGGTCACTGACTGAGCTAGATTCCCCTGGTCAAGGCACCTATGTGAAAGCAATCAATGAAAAACCAAGGTGCTGCTGTTGTAAGTTGATGCTTCTCATTTTTCTCCCTTCCTGTCTGCCTCTCTAGCTAAAAAAAAGAGAGAACAAATAAAGAATAATCAACCATTAAATGCATAAATGAATGGAACAGCAAATCAAGGTTTCTCACTCACTCTCTTCCCTCCTATCTCTCTAAAATTAATAAAAAATTTAATAAATTAAAATTTTTATTGATTTTAGAGAGAGGAGTGAGAGAGAGAGAGAGAGAGAGAAGGTGGAGGCAGACAGGAGCAGGAAGCATCAACTTATAGTAGTTGCTTTTTGGATGTGCCTTGACATGGCAAGCCTGGGGTTACAAACTGGTGACCTCAGTGTCCAGGTCACTGCTTTATCTACTGTGCCACTGCAAGTCAGGCAAATTTAAAAAAATATGCCATGAACCAGTGTGGCTCCTAATAACGGTGCGGAATTAAGAAAACACACATATCAAAACAAAAACGATGGGACTGGGAGGACTTTTCAACATTCCTGGCAGTATCTGAGTGCCCCATAGCCCCAGTTTGCTTTATTACATAGCCATGTGCAAATCAAGGACCTTGATACAAAGTTGCACATCTAAGGCTAAGACAGGAATTCTCCGAAGTCAAAAACTGGATACATTAGTGAAATCTACCAACATCTGAAACAAACAAAAAGTCAGAGGAAGGGCATGTATATTGCTTCCAGCAACCTAAGGAAGCAAGTAGAATGGGTGCAAATACTCGGCATCACAGCCAAATATGGAGATGGAGAGGGGATAACTCAGCCCTGTGCTAAGCCTCAAATCTACAATGGCTTTTTGCCATTTACAGTCCACAACATATTCCCCCTTTTTTATTTTTAATTTGTGTGCTGAGATTTCCACTCATCTGATTTAGTTTCCCAGATTATAATTTGGAGGCAGACTGAAAACATACAGAACAAACACAAAATTAGTATAGCCAATACTAACAAGATACCCAAATATTCTAAAACATTACAGTGATTAAAGCCTTTAAGCAAACTCTTGACCAATACAAGAATCCATAAAAGAGTAGTGTCCTTAACATGTTCACCAAGTCCAAGTTGGCACCAACACCATTCCAAATTTCCACAAATGCAGCCGAACTTCAGTTCAGTCCATCAAAAGCTGTCACAGGAGCTAGAGTCCAGGAAACACATCCAAGAGAAGTCCACATGGCACTGGAATTGCTGTCACACTTTTACACTCTGCAGCTAGTGTCAAAGTCCCAAAGACCGCTGCTTCTAGCTGGTGATGAACCAAGTAGACTGGAAAAACCATCCGCAGCATGCATGAAGATGGAGCTTCCATTTTCTTTAAACTGGAAAGAGGAACGCAGGGGGCCTTATACTGGAGCTTTACAGTCATGGGGTGGTGAGGAGAACCTTGGAATACACTAAGCTGGGTGGCAGAGGTAAATTTGTAAGTTGGCAAAAAAAGAAAAAAGGAGCTCTAAATTAGAAGTAGGTCCCAACCTAAAATATGAATGGGGTATTAAGGCAGGAGGAGTAAAAAAAAGACTATTTTACAAAGCAGCAGAAAATAGGACTATCAACACCCACAACAGAGATCTTCGAGGGAAGAATAAAAAACCCGAATATTCAGGCAAGACATAATTAAGTAGCCCTTGTGTAAATGAGACCAGTCTACCGGCTACTTGGAAGAAATATTCTAGGCCCGTCCACAGTGTCGTAGATGGGGCCAATGGCCCTGGGCACCTTCAGCCTTCAGTGGCAAAGCCTAGCATTCTGGGCAAGGTTAGGTCAGAGGTGGCTAGTTGGAACAGGGCTGGAAGAGACTGAACCCTCTCTTAGAGGAGCGAGGGGGAAGCCTACCTTCCAGTGTCCCTTCTTCCTCACAGCAAAGGCATGTAAGCCTGGCAGGCTTTGGCTTAAATGACCATTCTTTCCACTATTGAAGCAGGGCCCTGATGGAGTTCTATGAGATGCCATTGGGGAATTGGAACCTTTTGAGTGTGTATCCCAAGAGCTAGTATTTCACATGATCTCTTTTGGGCTTTTTCTGCCTCTTGGTACCTTAAAAGCCATGCTCAGAAGATCTCGCTGAGGGGTTTGAGGATTCCCATCTGCCTATATAAACCTTTTCTGTATATCTGGAGCTATTTGGAAAAAGACAAAACAGTGTTATTAGCTGGATCAAATAAACGAGAATAGAAGTTTGCAGGAGAAAATGATTTGGTGTCTCCTGTTCAACATTCAAAAGAAAATTTTTTTTAAAAGGTAAGGTAGATTTGCAGGAATTTCAGGATATGACTCCCCCTTTTATATTTTTAAAATTGACCTTAAATATTTGCTGGGAACTCTTTAATAATACCTTGACTTTAAAGACTGTAAGAAATACTCGTAATTCGAAAGGTTTGACAAAATATAGTAAATGCTTCTGCTACATATGCAGGAACATTGTCAGTTTTAATCACATCAAGAAGTCCAATAGTAGAAAATGCTTACAATGAGCTATATAACATGCTTAGCAGCCTCTCCTGTCCTAGCGGAGGCTACCATAATTCCAGAATAAGTATCCACTGTAACATGGACATAGGACTGTTTGCCAAATGAAGGTATATGAGTAACATCCATTTGCCAAAATTGTCCTGGTAAGAGTCCTTAGGGTTAACTCCAAATGAAGGGACAGATTGTAGTACAGGACACCTTGGACAGGATTTACCAATCTGCTGTGCTGCTTTCCGAGAAAGCTGAAACTGTTTATGTAGGGCTGCAGCATTCTGGTGATGAATAGTATAAGACTGAATTGCTCGATCTGTCATGGTTGTTCCAAGTAATTTTATTTTGGGTAGCTTGATCAACAAGGGCATTTTCTTGTGCTCCAGGAAGCATGGAGTGAGCTCAAATATGCCCTATAAAACATGGAGCTCTATGTTGACGTACAGGTCTTTGAAGAAGGAGAAACTGCTGAAATAGTTCATCAGCAGTTGTCCCTAAGACAGCAGTCTCTATAGTGGAAACACATAAGTAAATATTTGCTGTCTGTATACAGATAAAAAGAGGAAGGAATATGGCAAATGCTGAAAAGCCATGATAATGGCATGTAATTCTAGTCTTTGAGCTGATTCAAGGTAAATTATTTTAGTATAAATTTGTCCATCGATTTTAAGCCTGCTATTCCTGAGCTAGACCCATCAGTAAAGACTGTAGGTGCTTCAGGAATGGGCTCATTAACAATTGCCTTAGGAAATACAAATGTAGTAATTAATGAAAATTGAACTAAGTTATCAGCTGGGTAGTGAGAATCAATTTGGCCTCTAAAATTTGTAAAAGCAATTTGCCATTTAGTGGAAGTTTCCCAGAGGCATTGTTGTTGATCCTTTGAAAAAGGAACAACAATAATTTGCGGCTCAAAACCTATAAGCTGTAAGAGTCACCTACACCCCTTGATAATCAAGGAGGAGACAAGATCAAGATACAAAGATAAAACTTTTTTAGAAGTAACAGTCAAATGTATCTATTCAGTAGGACCTGAAGCTTGCCACAGTAGTCCCATTGGAGTGTAACTTGAGGGACAAATTAGTAAGGCAATTGATTCTTCAGAATTTATGCATTTTAGTTGTGCTTGTTGCAAGGCTTTTTATACAAGCTTTAAAGCTTGTTGTCCCGCAGCTGTAAGTAGCTGAGCAGAAGCTGGTTTAGTCAAGCCTTTAAGAGGTTTCAGTTACCCAGTAGTTAATTTCAAGGAAGGTCTAAGCCAGTTAATGTCTCCTAACAGTTTCTGGAAATCATTTAAGTTTGCAAATGATCTGTCCTGATTTCTATTTTCTGTGGATGAATTTGTTGTCCCTCTACAATTCATCCTAAATAAGAAAAAGGTAAAGATTGCTGTATTTTTTAGGAACTATATAAAGAACTGATTCTTTCAAAGAATATTGTAGTTGTTGCAAAATGATCAACACAGTGTCTTTATCTGGATGAGTGATAAGAATATTATCCATATAATGAATTATGTACACCTTAGAGTACTGCCTTCAAACTGAAAAGATAGCTTGAGAAATGTATTTTTGGCACAAGGTAGGACTGTTAGCCATACCTTGAGGAAAACTCTCCACTGGTATTGCTCCATTGGAAACTAGAAATTAAATGAAGGAACACTGAATGCAAAACACTTGCAATCATGCAGGTTTAAAGGAATAGTAAAAAAGCAATCCTTCAAGTCAATAATTACAAGGTAAAAATTCCATGGAATGGCAGCAGGAGAAGGGAGTCTAGCTGGAGAGAACCCATAATTTTCAGTCTTATTTATTGCTCTCAAATCTTGTAATAGTCTCCAGGTTCCTGATTTTTTAATGACAAAATAGGCATATTCCATGGACTATTGGATGGTTCATTGTGCCCAAGCTGTAACTGCTCTTGTACCAATTGAGCAGCTCTCCTAAGTTTCCCTTGAGAAAGGAGCCATTGGTCTACCTATACAGGATTATCTGATTTCCAAGTAATTGGGTCTGAACAATGCCTTACTGGGGTAGCAGGAGCTACCAAGGTCCCTATGCTAAATTTTGATATCCTAATCCACACCTTCTGGTATTGGGTGCCACTTCTATGGGGGTGAGAATTCCCTGCTATTATTTCCCTAGTCCCTTAGTGAGCAAAAATTCCTGATCAAGCATTTGAGTGCTGACTAAATTATTAGGATTGACAAGTAATGCTCCCATAAATTTCAAAACATCTCTACTCCACAAATTAACTGGCAATCCAGGGAGCACATAAGGCTGAAAAAAATCCAGAATGACCTTTTTCATCTTCCCAGAACTTTGTTGAGGGGATTTACTCTGCCCTATACCTTGTAATTCTGTGGCTGCTGCATGAGTGGGCCAGGAGGGAGGCCAATGTGGCTTAGCAATAACAGATATATCAGCTCCAGTATCTAAAAGTCTTTTAAATTTACACCCTTGTATTGTTAGTTCCATTTCAGGGCATTCCTGACCTATTTTTTTAATCAATTGGAAAAATCAGAGGAGCCAAATCACTAATTTTCTTGGGGCCCTTTTGCAGGACGTGGCCTGAGAAGCAGAATTAGCATCTTTATACTATTCTTCTAACTGCCTGAATTAGACGTGAGACAAATTCCTGAAATTACTTATGAGGGCCCTGCTTAATTTTGCTCAATTTCTTTGTTTTGCCTAACCGAAATAACCTTACATATAACAATACAATTTACATACAAAAAACACAAGTATAACATGTAACTTTGACTAATCCTAATATTTAAATTGCTATTTGGCAATTAAACATACCTCACAATGCACTAACCAAATCAGGAAGTCTTAAGGATCTACATTCTATTCTATTTAAATTTAAATGAGTGCTCCTTACAAGTTCTAAAAACATTTCATTTTTTTCTAAATATTAGAGCCAGCATTTCCAATTTTTGCATGCAAAAAAACTTAATTCAGGCCTTAAAAACAGATACATTTAGACAACATTAAACAAAGTCTAAACAGAGACAAGAATTAGATGAACCAGACAAACCAGAAAGAAACCCAGGATTTTAGAGCATATTGAGATTAGAAAGATGCCTGCCTGAATTAGTCAGGGCATTTTCAGACAGAGGAACTGAAGGATATGACTAAACAAAATCTTTCCGAGAAAATTTGCTCTCAACAGCTGCTGGGATATTTTCTATAGTCAGATCCAACACAGATTCCCTGCCTCAACCTCCAGGCAAAGAACAAGAAAGAAACAAAATGATGGTTCAGAAGACCGCAGTCAAAACATTAAAGAAAATCAGACCATGACAGGAAAAGTTGCAATCTTCCTAATATAAGGAATAGTCTCCTTTCAATTCTCAAGAAAGTCCAACTTCCACAGCAAATAATTACCCCTGGAGAGACAAGTACAAGCAACTGCCTTCCAGCCATTTGAAGGAAGAGCCTTTGCACTAATAGTATCTAATAAACCAAGTGAAAAAGGGGCAGTAGGCCCACACTGAACACAAGTAAGTTTAAGCTCTTTCAGAGTTCTAAAAGGTACAGGTTTATGTTTTTGCACTAGTCTCCCTGTACCATCCTGTCTTTCTACAACAGGAAAATGGGTAAAGCCATCTATTGTTTCCCCTATATTTTGAACCTGGTCTATAGATTGCTGGAGAGGGGATTTCCCAGATTTTGAGCTATAGACTCCAGAATCAGCCAGATAAGGGTACAGAGGAACAGGGGGTTGAATGTAGGAAGGAGCTGAGGGCAGCAAAGGCCCCATGGCTAAGGCAGCCACAGCCATGGATTTTTTATCCCCCTGTCATCCTCAGACTCCCAAGTTATCCTCATATTCACATCCCTCTGTTTCTAGCTCACCCTGATACTCTTCAGACAACGATTTGTCTTCATACAGAAACATTTCTTCATAAAGGTCCCTTATTTTTAACCCTATCTGTCCCATAATCTTTTACTCCTGACTACACTTTCCCCAAAAACTTTTGTTACTCACTGTGTGCACTTCATTTCGGGAGTTTCATCACTTTCCTTCAGTTTTAGTTTCCTTGGACTCATACTCAATCAAGTCTTCTGTTTGGGCGCCACTTGCCACAGACTAGCGCGGCTCCTAATAAAGGTGCAAAATTAAGAAAATACACTTATCAATACAAAAATGATAGGATTGGGAGGGCTCTTCAACATGCCTGGCAGTACCCTAGTGCCCAGACCCAGGTTCGAGACCCAGAGGTAGCCAGCTTGAGTGCGGGCTCATCTGACTTGAGCAAAAAGCTCTCCAGGTTGGACCCAAGGTCGCTGGGTCAAGCAAGGGTTTACTCAGTATGCTGAAGGCCTGCAGTCAAGGCACACAAGAGAATGCAATCAGTAAACAACTAAGGTGTCGCAATGAAAAATTGATGATTGATGCTTCTCATCTTTCTTCGTTCCTGTCTGTCTGTCCCTATCTGTTCCTCTCTTTGACTTTCTCTCTCTCTCTCTCTCTCTCTCTCTGTCCTTGTAAAAAATTTTTTTAAAGAAAAAAAATGGACTTGGCTGAGTATTGAATGATGTGAACTAATCTAAACAGAATCCAACATCAAGTAGCAAGGTCTGTGATATAAAACAGAACCTGAGTTAGTTTGAAAAAACTAGAGGTCAGTGGGTTTTATGGCCAATCAGGGTGAAGGTTACGTCTGGAATTGGCTTTGAAAAATGATATTAGGCAGGATGAGCACCGTAAGTAGGACCTGGAGATAGGAAGTTATTTGACATTGTGACAGGCTTAGACATGAACAACAGGTTCTCCAGGAGCACTGTGGGAATGGGCGACATCAGAGCCCTAGTGTCAGGTGCAGAGCTGGACATGGATCTGAGAGGCAGTAGGAGCTCATCACCTTTGGGTTTCTTTTCTTTCACCTGCCTCAATCCCAGGTATGTGAACTGTGCCCGGGATGATGAAGAGCAGAACCTGGTGGCCTTTCAGTATCGCATACAGATTTTCTATCGAACCTGCCGGGTCATCAGGCCAGACTGTGAGCTGTTAGTTTGGTATGGTGATGAGTTTGGCCAGAATCTGGGCATCAAATGTGGCAGCAAGTTGAAGAAAGAGCTTGCAGTAGCTAGAGGTAAGCACAACATTCTTCAAAACGAAAATGAAGAGAGAACTCACCTTAGATATTTTCATGGTACACTGTAAAATCAGTAAGATTTTGAATCAGATGCTTCAGAAATAAAGGATTCATTTCGTATGCCTTTGATTCTTAGAAAAAATATTTATATTTTTTATTTTTGATTTAATTTTTTAAGTGAGAGAAGGGGGGAGAGACAGATTCCTTCATGCGCCAAACCAAGACCCACCCAGCAACCCCAGTCTGAGGTCCATGCTCAGACTAGCTGAGCTTTCCTCAACACCTGAGGTCAACACTTGAATCAACTGAGCTATCAAGCCAATGATTGAACCTATTGAGCCACTGGCTGTGGGAGAGAAAAGAGAGAGCAGAGGGAGAGGGAGGGAAAGATAAGAAGATCATCAATTTTCATGTGTGTCCTGTCCAGGGATCAAACCTGGGACATCTACATAAGAGGCCAATACTCTATTCACTGGGAAAACTGGCCAAGGTCTGTTTTCTAAGGGCCACCACTGTCTAGCATACAGGGTAAGAGCAGAGGTCAGAGAGATGTGCAGCAGTCTGGAAATGCAATGGTGTGATCCATGCTGAGATGCATGGGACCTTCCTGAGTGAGGTGGGATGGTGGTGCTGTTCTAGACTACGGGGTGGCTTATTCTCTAAGATTTGCTTTGTTAATTTTTGAAAAATACACTTCAGTGAATAATCCTCTCAGAGATTATTTCATCTCCAGTTGAGAGAAGATTATGGATTAGCTGGACAGGGATAGGAGTAGGAGTCAAGTATGTAAGAAGTGTGGTTGGGGGATCTGGCTGTTTAGCTCAGTCACTTAAGCACCAACCTGTAATACCAACGTTGAGCCTGGGTCAGGGCACATAAAATAAATGACCAGTGACTGCATGCCTCATAGAAAAATTAATAAATGCCTCTCTCTTACTCTCTCTTTTCTTCTTCTTCTTCTTCTTCTTCTTCTTCTTCTTCTTCTTCTTCTCCTCCTTCTTCTTCTTTCTCCTTTTTCTTCTTCTCCTTCTTCCTCTTCTTCTTTTTGCTCCTCCTCTTCTTCCTATTTTTCCTCTCTATCCTCCTCCTCATGTCTTTGCCTCTCTAAAAATCAATCAATTTTTAAAAAGTATGATTGAGGAAATATTTTTAAACAAGTCTTTACATTGTATATGAAATGGGCTGACACTGAATAAAATCAAGTATGAATATTTGATGTGAGGTTTGAGGAAGGATATATTTTCAGTTTATCATTTGTGGAAAACTATGAGGAAAGCAATTTCTAGTTGGGGCCAGTGTTCTTTCTAAATAAGTGTTTTAAAAGCTACAGATATATAGGATAGGTCAGCATTGTTCCACTCATGAAAGGGGTGAAACAGCCCTTGATGCTACTTGAAAGACCCTCATCTGGTAATGCATACAAAGGACCCTTGATATAGGTTTTCTGGATTTCTAAAGAAGATACAGTACATAAAAATGAAAAGAGAAAACAGACTGTAAATAAACACTTTGAGAGAGACAGAGATTACACTCTCAACCCCATAAGAATGACTGATGGGACAGCTCTTAATAGCAGACAAAACATATGACTCAGGCAGCCTTGTCAACATCTGTGCTGACCAAAATTTTCTCTTTCAGCAGAACCACAGCCAAAGATACACCCATGTCCCTCCTGCTCTTTGGCATTCTCCATTCAGAAATTCCTCAGTCAACATGTGGGATGCAATCACCCCTCTCAAATTCTCCCAGGAACATCTGCAAGAAAACACTTCCAATCAGAGTATCCCTTCCCAGAGGATCCAAATCAGCAGCAGCACCATACTGATACACACAGCTAGGATGACAAAGCTGAAGGTCAAAAGGACAAAGGAAAGTCCAAACATTTGCTTAAAAGGACCACCCCAAGAAGGATTTCAAGGGCTTTTTTTAAAACTCCCAAAGGACACTTGGGAAGCTCTAGTGAACAAGAGAGAGTGCTGCAGGAAGCACCCAGCAGAGGCCATAAAGTGAATTTAGTGGACACAGAAAAACTGTCTATGAGAATAGGAATTTTGAGAATTGTACCTGTCAAGTATAGAAAGTGTGGGCAAGGCTTTGATGATGGGTCACAGCTCCTCAGACAGCAAAGGATGCGCTCAGGGGAGAAAGCCTATGTTTGCAGGGAGTGTAAGCGAGGCTTTTCTCTGAAGTCAACTCTCCTCATACACCAGAGGACACACTCAGGAGAGAAGCCCTATGTTTGCAGGGAGTGTGAGCGAGGCTTCACATGGAAGTCATATCTCCTTATACACCAGAGGACACACTCAGGGGAGAAGCCCTATGTTTGCTGGGAGTGTGAGCAGGGCTTCACACAGAAGTCAACTCTCCTCACACATCAGAAGGACACACTCTGGGGAGAAGCCCTATGTTTGCAGAGAGTTTAAGCGAGGCTTTTCCATGAAGTCATCTCCTCAGACACCAAAGGACACACTCAGGGGAGAAACCCTATGTTTGCAGGGAATGTGTGACGAGGCTTCACACAAAAGTCAACTCTCCTCACACATCAGAGGACACACTCAGGAGAGAAGCCCTATGTTTGCAGGAAGTGTGAGCGAGGCTTCACACAAAAGTCATCTCTCCTTATACACCAGAGGACACACTCAGGGGAGAAGCCCTATGTTTGCAGGGAGTGTAAGCAAGGCTTTTCTCAGAAGTCAAATCTCCTCAGACACCAGAGGACACACTCTGGGGAGAAGCCCTATGTTTGCAGGGAGTGTGAGCGAGGCTTCACACGGAAGTCATATCTCCTAATACACCAGAGGACACATTTACAGAAGAAGCCCTATATTTGCAGGGAGTGTGAGCAAAGATTTACACAGAAGTCAACTCTCACCTGACCAGGCAGTGGTGCAGTGGATAGAGTGTCGGACTGCATTGAGGGCTCATCTGGCTTGACGAAAAAGCTCACCAGCTTGAACCAAATGTCGCTGGCTCGAGTAAGGGGTTACTTGGTCTGCTGAAGGCCCAGCGGTCAAGGCACATATGAGAAAGCAATCAATGAACAACTAAGGTGTTGCAATAAAAAACTGATGATTGATGCTTCTCATCTCTCTTTGTTCCTGTCTGTCTCTATATTCCTCTATCTGACTCTGTCTCTGTAAAAAAGAAAGAAGAAGTCAACTCTCCTCAGACACAAAAGGACACTCTCTAGGGAGAAGCTCTGTGTTTTCATGGTGTGCGGGAGGCTTTTCACTGCTCAACGCTCCTCACAGACCAGAGAACACACTCATGGGAGAAGCCCTATGTTTGCAGGGAGTGTGATCAAGGCTTTTCATTGAAGTCAACTCATACTCCAGACAACACACTCAGGGGAGAAGCCCTATGTTTGCAGGGAGTGTGAGTGAGGCTTTACACAGAAGTTAGTTTTCCATGGACACCAGATGACAGTCAGGGGACAAGCCCTCAGTTTGCAAGGAGGGTGAGTGAGTCATTAGCATTACATTGCAAATTTGCAGCTACAGCTGTGACACAGGTCATACCCCAGCTCTGAGGGGACTTCAGAACAAGTCTACTGACCCTTTACCCTCCCAAGACTAATTAGTACAGAAGTAACTGTTTAAATAGGTTTTTCACTTTTATGACAAGACACAGTTTTTTTAGCGCTATGGAAATGTCAACACCGATCTCCATGAGCTCTTGTCCTCCTGTTCTAATAAATCTTAACTCCATAAAACTATGAAGCCTACATACCTCATTCCCCCATCATTGAAACCAGAGAGCTCCAGAAAAGCCACAGAGAACTCACACTCTCAAGCACAGAATCTTAACCCCTGGAAACATGGAAGTATGAAGTCAATCTACTTAGGTTACTGCCCAGGAATAGGGATTTGAGAAAGACTCACCAGGGAAAGGTATTTTCTTGACTCCCAGGAAGTGGAAACTTCTCTCCTAGTATGCTCACTACCCTTCTTCCTTGGCATCTCTTGGCTCCTGTCCTGGTTTCCTCTGACTTCTGTAAATTTAGAGCTGAAATCCAGGCAGGAACATGTTTGTGTGCATGTCTGTGTGCCTGGCTCAGTCTGGGCACCTGGTCTCCCTCACTCTCTCCTCACTGCCCTTTAAGGGTGAGCATCATGGTGTAGACCACATGGACTCCAGATAATTCCATAATGGGTTTGAATCTCAGCCCTGCCCTCACAAGCTCTGCAACCTAAGGCAAAATTCTCAACTTCTCTGTGCCTGTTTTTTAATCTATAAAATGGGAATGGTGCCTGACCAGGCAGTGGTGCAGTGCATAGAGCATTGGACTGGGATGCAGAGGAACCATGTTCAAATCCCCAAGGTCACTGGCTTGAGCACAAGTTCACCAGCTTGAGTGCAGTGTTGCACACTTAAGCATGGAATCATAGACATGACTCCATGGTCACTGGCTTGAAGCTCAAGGTTGCTGCCTTGATTAAGGGGTCACTCACTCTGCTAGAGCCTCCTGGTCAAGACACATATGAAAGAGCAATCAATAAACAACTAAGGTGCCCCAACAAAGAATTAATGCTTCTCATCTTTCTCCCTTTCTGTCTGTCACTATCTGTCTCCCTCAGTCTCTCACACACAAAAAAATTGCTTCCCTGTCTCCACACTCTAAAATAAATAAAAAACTGGAATTGCCTGATCAAGGCATATATGTAAGTTGATGCTTTCTGCTCCTCCATCTCTCTCTCTTTCTCTCTTTCTTTCTCTCTCCTTCCCTCCCCCCCTCTCTCCCTCTTTCTTTCTCTCTCTCCATTCTCTAAAATTAAATAAATAATTGAAATAGAAATTGCTACACTGTCAGTCTGCAGGATTGGAGATCTTCATTCCAAATGTTTGGAGTCATTTTGGCTCAGATAAACTCTTTAAAACCTCCCAGTTTTCATGTTTCTTATTTTGACAGGACCATGTACCTAATATTATAAAAATAAGCTCTGCCTGATATATTGTTAGAAAATGGCAAATTCACACTACTATAGTATGGCACTGACATCTTTTAGAACTGCTAAACTTTAAATATGACAGCACCAATGTTCTCATGCATTCATTAATTCTTAGAAGTCCCCTGACAGAATTGAGCCTACCACCTTGTATAAGAATGACACTCTAACTAACTGAGTTACCAGATGGGGAATAACCATGGGTATCATCTAACTCTCTCATTTAGGGATAGAGAATACCTCTTTCAGAACCAATAGATTACCACAAAAAAAGAACATCCTCAGAGAGATAAAAAAAACTTACTTAACGTAAGCAGGTAAGTGGATCAACTGAGGAAGGAGGGGCAGGCACCCTCTTCCTTGAGAAGAAAGAAAAAGAAAAATGCAAAGGAAGGGAGCCTGCAGGGGTAACTGAGTCAGCCAGTTCTAGATTAACTACTTCCTATAGTTCTCTGAAAGGGTGCCTGGAGCCACTTGCTTCACAGAGCAAAGAAGATAGAACTTATCTGAAAACCCCTTCACTTTTCTCAAAAGCTGTTAAAAAACAATGTTTACATACCTTAATTTAAAAATACAACACTTATCCTCTAATTCCACCTAAATTCTCCCTCCCATCCTGGAGTCATGCGAATAACATATAGACAAAGGGATCACAAGCCCCTTGCATGAAAACCTGTATTCTATAAAAGGTATATAAGATGTAAGAAATCTAACTTTGGGGAGCACGTGTTTGGTTTCCTCTTTGGGGGTCATGCTGCTTCATCAGCTAAATAAATCCTATTTACTTCATCAAGTTGTCTGGGCGTTTTTGTCCTTTGATACCTGCAATAGAACCACTGACAGATAATGCGCTGTACCCACCCCTGTTCCTCCTGACCACCACAAAGGTGTTGTTCTCAAGGTGCACACAACATAACAGCAGAGACTCACTTTGAGGAAACATTTAAAAGGAACCATATTGCAACATAAAGCAAGTGACAACAAACTTCAAAGATTTGAAATTATATAACCCGTTTCCTCCCCTCATGACAGTTAACCTTGAAATTATTAGTAACAGATAAACCAGGAACTCCTTATACTTACACTTATAAAATACTATTTTATTTTATTTATTTAAATATGGTTAACATCTATTTTTATTTTCAATTATTATCTGACACAGTTTGTCACAGAAATGTGATATGTATTGAACAAAGAGATATGTGAATATATTTTACAAACTCTAATGGATAATCTCCTGTATAGTTATTAACATTACTGATGTTATTTTATGCTTGATTTCTTTTTTTTATAAATAAATTTTTATTTTAATGGGGTGACATCAATAAATCAGGGTACATACATTCAAAGAAAACATTTCCAGGTTATCTTGTCATTTAGTTCTGTTGCATACCCATCACCCGAAGAGAGATCGTCCTTCGCCACCCTCCATCCAGTTCTCTCTGTACCCCTCTCCCTCCCCCTCTCCCTTCTTCCCTCCCCCCACCCCCCATAACCACCACACTCCTGTCCATGTCTCTAAGTCTCGCTTTTATGCCCCACCAATGTATGGAATCCTGTAGTTCTTGTTTTTTTTCTGATTCGCTTATTTCACCACGCACAATGCTACCAAGACTCCCCCATTTCACTGTAAGTGATCCGATGTCATCATTTCTCCTAGCTGAATAGTATACCATGGTGTATATGTGCGCCATCTTCTTCATCCAGTCCTCTATTTTTTTTTACAGTGATTAAAAGCCTTTAAGCAAACTCTTGGCCAATACAGCAAGAATCTATAAAAGAGTAGTGTCCTTAACATGTTCACCAAGTCCAAGTTGGCCCCATCACCATGCCAAATCCCTGAAAAATGCAACCCAACCACAGTTCAGTCTGTTAGGAGCTGTCACAGGGAGCAGGAGTCCAGGAAAGTTCCCCACAGGAAAAGTCCGCATGGCATTGGAATTGTTGTCACCATTCTATACTTTGCAGATCATGTTTAAGTCCCAATGACCACTGCTTCTAGCTGATAATGATTCAGGTAGAATGGAAAAAACCATTTACAGCATGTGTGGATATGAAGCTTCTGTTCTCTGCCTGGAGAGTTGAGACTAGGTTGCTTTTCCCTGGAGCTCTGTAACTGTGGCATGGTAAAGAGAACCTTGGGATACACTAAGCTGGGTAGCAAAGGTAAATTCATAATACAAGTTGGCAAAAGGAGGAAAGAGAGCTCTAAATTAAGAGTAGGTACCAGCCTGAAATATGAGTGGGGCATTGAGGTAGGAGGGATTAAGGAAACACTATATATTAAGCAAAGCAGCAGAAAATAGGACTATCAACACCCACAACATAGATCTTTGAGGGAAGAATAAAAAACCTGACTATTCAGGCAAAACATAGTTAAGTGGCCCTTGTGCAAATGAGATCAGTTTACCTGCTTCTTGGAAGAAATACCCTAGGCTCGTCCACAGTGTCCTAGATGGGGCCAATGGCCCTGGGCACCTTCAGCCTTCAGTGGCAAACCCCAGCTTTCTGGGCAAGGTTAGGTCATAGGTGGCTGGAGCAGGGCTGGAAGAGACTGAACCCTCCCTTAGAGGAGCGAGGGGGAAGCCCCCCTTCCAGTGTCCCTGTTTTCTCACAGCAGAGGCGTGTAAGCCTGGCAGGCTTTAGCTCAATGACCTTCCTTTCCACTATTGAAGCAGGACCCAGATGGCATCCTATGAGACCCCTTTGGGGCATTGGAGCCTTTAAGGGTGTATCCTAAAAGCTGGTAGTTCCCCTGATCTCTATTGGGCTTTTTCTGCCTCTAGGTATTTTAAAAGCCATTCTCAGAAGATCTCGCTGAGGGGTTTGAGGATCCCCATCTGCCTATATAAATCTTTTCCCTATATCTGGAGCTGTTTGGAAAAAGACAAAACAGTGTTATTAGCTAGATCTAATAAAGAAGGTAGTAGTTTGCAGGCGAAAAAGATTTGGTGTTTCCTTTTCATCAGCATTCAAAAGAAATGTAAATTTTTTTATATAAAAAGCATGATATGGTAGACCCATCGGAGTCATTGGCCTGGTGTGCAGGATTCCCGGGTTCGATTCCTGGACAGAACATACAGGAGAAGCGGCCATCTACCTCTCCACCCCTCCCCCTCTCCTTCCTATTCGTCTCTCTCCTCCCACCCGCAGCCAAGGCTCTACTGGAGCAAAGCCACCCCAGGTACTAAGGATGGTCCCATGGCCTCCGCCCCAGTCGCTAGAATGGCTCCGGTTGCAACAGAGCAACACCCCAGATGGGCAGAGCATCGCCCCCTGGTAGGCATGCCAGGTGGATCCCAGTCAGGCGCATGCAGGGGTCTGTCTGACTGCCTCCCCATCTCCATCCTCAGAAAAATACAAAAAGTAAATAAATAAAAAAAATACTACAAAAAAAAACAGAAGAAAAAAGAGGGGGGGCATTCCCTTGGCTAAAGCTCCAGGAAGCATGGAGTGAGCTTGAGTATGTCCTATGAAACATGGAGCTCTATGTTGACATATAAGTCTTTGAAGGAGGAACTGCTGAAATAGTTTATAAGCATTTGTCCCTAAGACAGCAGTCTTTATAGTGGGAACACCATACGTAAATATTTCCTGTCTGTCTATAGATTAAGGGGGGAATATGGCAAATGCTGAAAAGCCATGATCTTTGTGCCCTTCCCCTCCCCCAGCCCCCTCCCTCTCCTCCCCCCACCCTGTAACCCCAACACTGTTGTTCATGTCTCTGAGTCTCGTCTTTATGTCCCACCTATGTATGGAATCATATAGTTCTTAGTTTTTTCTGATTTACTTCTTTCACTCAGTATAATGTTATCAAGGCCCATCCATGTTGGTGTAAAAGATCCTATATCATCATTTCTTATGGCTGAGTAGTATTCCATAGTATATATATACCAAAGCTTTTTAATCCACTTTTCCTCTGATGGACCCCTGGGCTGTTTCCAAACCTTTGCTATTGTGAACAATGCTCCCATAAACATGGGGGTGCATTTCTTCTTTTCAAACAGTGCTATGATGTTCTTGGGGTATATTCCTAACAGTGGTATAGCTGGGTCAAAAGGCAGATTTTTAATTTCTTGAGGAATCTCCATACTGTTTTCCACCGTGGCTGCACCAGTCTGCATTCCCACCAGCAGTGCAGGAGGGTTCCCTTTTCTCCACATCCTCGCCAGCACTTATTCTGTGTTGTTTTATTGATGAACTGACTGGTGTGAGATGATATCTCATTGTGGTTTGAATTTGCATTTCTCTAATCATTAGTGATGTTGAACATTTTTTTCATATGCCTGTTCGCCATCTGTGTGTCTTCTTTGGAGAAGTGTCTATTCATTTCTTTTGCCCATTTTTGGATTAGATTGTTTGTCTTCCTGGTATTAAGGTTTACAAGTTCTTTATAAATTTTAGTTATTAACCCCTTATCAGACGCTATGTCAAATATATTCTCCCATTGTGTAGTTTGTCTTTTTATTCTGTTCTTATTGTTTTTAGCTGTGCAGAAGCTTTTTAGTTTGATAAAGTCCCATTTGTTTATCCTGTCTTTTATTTCACTTGCCTGTGGAGACAAATCAGCAAATATATTGCTGCGAGAGATGTCAGAGAGCTTACTGCCTATGTTTTCTTATAAGATGTTTATAGTTTCACGGCTTACATTCAAGTGTTTTATCCATTTTGAGTTTATTTTTGTGAGTGGTGTAAGTTGGTGGTCTAGTTTCATTTTTTTGCAGGTAGCTGTCCAGTTTTCCCAACAGCATTTGTTGAAGAGGCTGTCTTTACTCCATTGTATTGTCTTACCTCCTTTGTCAAATATCAGTTGTCCATAGAACTGTGGGTTTATTTCTGGGTTCTCTGTTCTGTTCCATTGATCTATGTGCCTGTTCTTATGCCAGTACCATGCTGTTTTGAGTACAATGGCCTTATAATATAACTTGATATCTGGAAGTGTGATACCTCCTGCTTTTTTCTTCCTTTTCAATATTGCTGAGGCTATTCGTGTTCTTTTTTGGTTCCATATAAATTTTTGGAATATGTGTTCTATGTCTTTGAAGTAAGTCATTGGTACATTAATCGGTATTGCATTAAATTTATAAATTGCTTTGGGTAATATAGACATTTTTTAAAATAAATTTTTATTAATGGTAATGGGATGACATTAATAAATCAGGGTACATATATTCAAAGAAAACATGTATAGGTTATTTTGTCATTAAATTATGTTGCATACCCCTCGCCCAAAGTCAGATTGTCCTCCGCCACCCTCTATCTAGTTCTCTGTGCCTCTCCCCCTCCCCCTAACTCTCTCCCTCCCTCCCTCCTGCGTCCTCCCTCCCCCCACCCCTGGTGACCACCACACTCCTGTCCATGTCTCTTAGTCTCGTTTTTATGTCCCACCAATGTATGGAATCATGTAGTTCTTGTTTTCTTCTGATTTACTTATTTCACTCAGTATAATGTTATCAAGATCCCACCATTTTGCTGTAAATGATCTGATGTCATCATTTCTTATGGCTGAGTAGTATTCCATAGTGTATATGTGCCACATCTTCTTTATCCAGTCTTCTATTGAAGGGCTTTTTGGTTGTTTCCATGTCTTGGCCACTGTGAACAGTGCTGCAATGAACATGGGGCTACATGTGTCTTTACGTATCAATGTTTCTGAGGTTTGGGGGTATATACCCAGTAGAGGGATTGCTGGGTCATAATGTAGTTTTATTTGCAGTTTTTTGAGGAACCACCATACTTTCCTCCATAATGGTTGTATGACTTTACAGTCCCACCAACAGTGGATGAGTGTTCCCTTTTCTCCGCAGCCTCTCCAACATTTGCTATTACCTGTCTTGTTGATAATAGCTAATCTAACAGGAGTGAGGTGCTATCTCATTGTAGTTTTGATTTGCATTTCTCTAATAACTAATGAAGCTGAGCATCTTTTCATATATCTGTTGGACATTTGTACCTCTTCCTGGGAGAAGTGTCTGTTCATGTCCTCTTCCCATTTTTTCATTGGATTGTTTGTTTGTTTGTTGTTGAGTTTTATGAGTTCTTTGTAAATTTTGGATATTAGGCCCTTATCTGAGCTGTTGTTTGAAAATATCATTTCCCATTTAGTTGGCTGTCTGTTTATTTTTATATCAGTTTCTCTTGCTGAGCAAAAACTTTTTATTCTGATGTAGTTCCATTCATTTATCTTTGCCTTCACTTCTCTTGCCATTGGAGTCAAGTTCATAAAATGATCTTTAAAACCCAGGTTCATGATTTTAGTACCTATGTCTTCTTCTATGTACTTTATTGTTTCAGGTCTTATATTTAGGTCTTTGATCCATTTTGAATTAATTTTCGTACACGGGGACAGTCTGTAGTCAAGTTTCATTCTTTTGCATGTGGCTTTCCAGTTTTCCCAACACCATTTGTTGAAGAGGCTTTCTTTTCTCCATTGTGTGTTGTTCGCCCCTTTATCAAAGATTATTTGACCATATATATGTTGTTTTATTTCTGGGCTTTCTATTCTGTTCCATTGGTCTGAGTGTCTATTTTTCTGCCAATACCATGCTGTTTTGATTATCGTGGCCCTATAATATAGTTTAAAGTCAGGTATTGTAATGCCCCCAGCTTCATTCTTTTTCCTTAGGATTGTTTTGGCTATTCGGGGTTTTTTATAGTTCCATATAAATCTGATGATTTTTTGTTCCATTTCTTTAAAAAGTCTCAAAGGATTTTGATGGGAATTGCATTAAATTTATATATTGCTTTGGATAATATGGCCATTTTAATTATATTTATTCTTCCTATCGAAGAACAAGGAATATTTTTCCATCTCATTGTGTCTTTTTCTATTTCTCTTAATAATGCCTTGTAGTTTTCGTTATATATGTCCTTTACATTTTTTGTTATGTTTATTCCTAGGTATTTTTTGTTGTTGTTGTTGCAATCGTGAAGGGGATTATTTTTTTGAGTTCGTTTTCTAATATTTCATTGTTGGCATATAGAAAGGCTATGGACTTTTGTATGTTAATTTTGTATCCTGCGACCTTACTGTATTGGTTTATTGTTTCTAATAATCTTTTTGTGGAGTCCTTCGGGTTTTCAATGTATAGGATCATATCATCAGCAAAAAGTGATACCTTTACTTCTTCTTTTCCGATATGGATGCTTTTATTTCTTTGTCTTGTCTGATTGGTCTGGCCAGAACATCTAGCACCACGTTAAATAAGAGTGGAGAGAGTGGACAACCCTGTCTTGTTCCTGATTTAAGGTAGAAAGTCCTCAGTTTTATGCCAATTAATATGATATTGGCTAATGGTTTATCATATATGGCCTTTATCATGTTGAGATATTTTCCTTCTATATCCATTTTGTTGAGAGTCTTAAACATAAAATTGTGTTGTATTTTATCAAAAGCCTTTTCTGCATCTATTGATAAGATCATGTGGTCTTTGTTCTTTGTTTTGTTGATATGGTGTATTACGTTAACTGTTTTACGTATGTTGAACCATCCTTGAGATTCTGGGATGAATCCCACTTGATCATGATGTATTATTTTTTTAATATGTTGTTGTATTCGGTTTGCCAATATTTTGTTTAGTATTTTAGCATCTGTATTCATTAGAGATATTGGTCTATAGTTTTCTTTCTTTCTGCCATCCTTGCCAGGTTTTGGTATGAGGGTTATGTTGGCCTCATAAAATGTGTTTGGAAGTATTGCTTCTTCTTCAAATTTTTGGAAGACTTTGAGTAGAATAGGAACCAAGTCTTCTTTGAATGTTTGATAGAATTCACTAGTATAACCATCTGGGCCTGGACTTTTATTTTTGGGGAGGTTTTTTAATAGTTTTTTCTATTTCCTCCCTGCTGATTGGTCTGTTTAGGCTTTCTTCTTCATGACTTAGTCTAGGAAGATTGTATTGTTCTAGGAATTTATCCATTTCTTCTACATTGTTGTATTTGGTGGCATACAGTTTTTTATAGTATTCTACAATAATTCTTTGTATATCTATGATGTCTGTGGTGATCTCTCCTCTTTCATTTTGGATTTTATTTATTTGAGTCCTGTGCCTTTTTTCCTTGGTGAGTCTTGTCAAGTGTTTGTCAATTTTGTTGATCTTTTCAAAGAACCAGCTCCTTGTTTTATTGATTTTTTCTATAGATTTTTTGTTCTCTATTTCATTTATTTCTGCTCTGATTTTTATTATCGCCTTTCTTCAGCTGGTTTTGGGTTGTCTTTGTTCTTCTTTTTCTAGCTCCTTAAGGTGTGAAGTTAAGTGGTTTACTTCGGCTCTCTCTTGTTTGTTCATATAGGCCTGAAGTGATATGAACTTTCCTCTTATTACTGTTTTTGCTGCATCCCAGAGATTCTGATATGTCGTATTTTCATTTTCATTTGTCTGTATATATCTTTTGATCTCTGCGCTTATTTCTTCTTTGACCCATTCATTTTTTAGAAGTATGTTGTTTAGTTTCCACATTTTTGTGGGTTTTTCCCACACTTTTTTGCAGTTGAATTCTAGTTTCAAGGCTTTATGATCAGAAAATATGCTTGGTACAATTTCAATTTTTCTAAATTTGCTGATATTGTCTTTGTGGCCCAACATATGGTCAATTCTTGAGAATGTTCCATGTACACTAGAGAAAAATGTATACTCTGTCGCTTTGGGATGAAGTATCCTGTAGATGTCTATCATATCCAGGTGTTCTAGTATTTCATTTAAGGCCACTATATCTTTATTGATTCTCTGTTTGGATGACCGATCTAGAGCCGTCAGCGGTGTATTGAGGTCTCCAAGTATGATTGTATTTTTGTTAGTTTTTGTTTTAAGGTCAATAAGTAGCTGTCTTATATATTTTGGTGCTTTTTGGTTTGGTGCATATATATTAAGGATTGTTATGTCTTCTTGATTCAACTTCCCCTTAATCATTATGAAATGACCATTTTTGTCTCTGAGTACTTTTTCTGTCTTGTAGTCAGCATTATTAGATATGAGTATTGCTACACCTGCTTTTTTTGGGGTGTTGTTTGTTTGGAGTATTGTTTTTCAGCCTTTCACTTTGAATTTGTTTTTATCCTTGTTGCTTAGATGTGTTTCTTGTAGGCAGCATATAGTTGGATTTTCTATTTTAATCCATTCTGCTACTCTGTGTCTTTTTATTGGTAAGTTTAATCCATTTGTATTTAGTGTAATTATTGACACTTGTGGCTTCCCTACTGCCATTTTATAAATTGCTTTCTGTTAGTTTTGTATCTTGTTTGATTCTTCTCTTTTGTTTTTCTATCATTTGTTTTTGTTTGTTTGTGTTCCATACTTCTTTCCTCTGTTGCTACCTTTTTTAAGTCAAGTGTTTTTGTGGTGGTTTTTTCAAGGGTGGTTACCATTAAGTAATGAAAAGTTTACCTACCAAATTCATTGTAGTACGTTATCTTATGAGTATTTCTGCACTTCATTGTCCTTTGCTACTGTTAATCTCCATCCTCTCCCCCCTTTTTTTTCTTTTTTGTCACAG
Organism: Saccopteryx bilineata; assembly: GCF_036850765.1. Classification (NCBI taxonomy): domain Eukaryota; kingdom Metazoa; phylum Chordata; class Mammalia; order Chiroptera; family Emballonuridae; genus Saccopteryx; species Saccopteryx bilineata. The sequence continues at coordinate 41,331 of NW_027095484.1, read as the reverse complement.
TTTAAGTTTGGTTTTATTGTGTTCTTGGTGGAGCTGTTACTTGTGGTGTTGTTTTCTTTTGTTCTTTGAATCTGGTTGGAAAAGCCCCTTTAGTATTTCCTGGAGTGGGGGCTTTCTGCTGATAAATTCTCTTATTTTTTCTGTATCTGTGAATATTTTTATATCTTCTTCGTACTTGAAGGATAGCTTTGATGGGTATAGTATTCTTGGCTGAAAGTTCCTCTCTTTCAGGGCTTTAAATATTGGGGTCCACTCTCTTCTAGCTTGTAGAGTTTCTGCTGAGAAATCTGATGATAATCTAATAGGCCTTCCTTTATATGTTGTACTCTTCTTTTTCCTGGCTGCCTTAAGAATTTTTTCTTTGTCATTGGTTTGTGTCATCTTTATTATGATGTACCTTGGAGTGGGTTTGTTGGGGTTAAGAAAACTCGGTGTTCTGTTTGCTTCTTGAATTTGAGGCTTTAGTTCTTTCCATAGGCTTGGGAAGTTCTCGTCTATTATTTGTTTGAGTATATTCTCCATTCCATTTCCTTTCTCTTTTCCCTCTGATATACCTATTATTCTTATGTTATTCTTTCTGATGGAGTCAGCCAATTCCTGTAGGGCTTTCTCGTTTTTTATTATTTTTGAGTCTCTTTCTTCTTCTCTCTCTTTTGCCTCAAGTTGTTTGTTTTCTATTTCACTAATCCTATATTCTATGTGGGCTGTTCTGTTAGCTAAGCTTGTTACCTCGTTTTTCAGCTCATGAATTGAGTTTTTCATTTCTGTTTGATTTGTTTTTATAGTTTCAATTTCCTTGGTAATATATTCTTTGTGTTCATTGAGTTGTTTTCTGATCTCCCTAAATTGCCTTTCTGTGTTTTCTTGTATATCTCTGAGTATTTTTAAGATTTCTATTTTAAATTCTCTGTCATTTAGCTCCAAGGCTTCTAATATGTTAAGTCTTTTCTCCATAAATTTTTCCACATCTATTTGTGTTACCTCTCTTTCTTTTGTATCGATAATATTTAATTTCCTCTTTCTTATCGGCATCTGAGGGTGGTCTTGTTGATAGCACTAATTAGAATTAATAAAGAGTAAAAAGTAAAAAAAAGGTAAAACATCCCACAAAAAAACAGTAATAATTTATTATTTCCCCCTTTTTTCTTTCTTCTCTTTCCCCCCTCTCCCCTCCTCAGGGAAATATCGTGATGACCTGTGAATTATATTATGCTAAAGGGAACAAAAACTGCCTATAATGGAGGGCCTGATTTGGGGTGAAGAGTTCAAGGGGCAAAAAAAGGGAGTAGGGACCTACTAAATGCAAAAAACAAAAAAGGAAGAAAATCTTAGAGAAACATAAGATGATTTGCTTGTAAGTGATGGTCGACTAAGAGATATAATGAGAGGGATAAGAGGGAACCAGAAAAAAGGAGAAATAAAAAGAATAATAAAGATAATAAAGAAGAAAAAATAAAAATAATAAGTAAAAATCTGTTATATTAAGTGGAGCGAAGACTAAATACAATGGAGACCTTGGGTTGGGAGGAATGCCAGTGAGTTAAAAAGCAAAGTAAAAAGTACCCAAAATGCCACAAAAATAAACAAACAAACAAATAAAAAACAAAAGCGAAAAAGAAAACTAAAACCATAAAAAAACATTGAGTCCGAAATTAACTAATTTGTTCGTGATTGAGGATTAAATGGGAGGAAAAGTAAAACGAGAAAAGAAAAAACGAATAGAAAGGAAAAAATAAGAAAAAGAGAAAAACGAAGGAAGAAAAAAAAGAAAGAGAAAAAAACAAAATAAAGCAAAACAAAAAAAAACAAAAGAGGGGAGAGTGAGAGTTAAGTGTTTTGGAGTATAACCTTAAAGGAGGGTGAGGATGAAGAAAAGAAATAAAATGTAACACTCATGGGTAGTGTAGTTCAAAAAAAGGGAAGCATAAGATGGGCAGAAAATAGAAGGACTGAGGTGGAGGAAATAGAAATAATAATAATAAAGGCAATAAGATAGAAGAAACAAACAACAACAACAAAAAAATTAGTGGAACAAGTTGTAAAGTCTGTGGATTTTTCTTGATTTTGAGAGGTTAACGTCTTCCTTTTTCTTTTCTCTCCCTCTTCCTGATCGGTGACTCTGTACCCCAGGCTCTGCCCCTGTGTCACACTTAGGTAGGGATTTGCAGTTGATGGGATTCTATGGCAATGTCATATAATTGGCTTTAGTCTTGCTGGTAGTCAAGGCTTGTTGGCGTTTGCAGGGTCCAACGATGAGAGAGTTTGCTTTCCTGGAGTCTCTCTCCTAGTCCCCCCTTCCTAAATTAGCAGCCTGGTGATCCAGCTATAAGGCTGCTACTGCTTCTGCCTGGGGAGTAAGAGGCTCAAAGAGCTAGGAAATCTCCACTCTATCCCCACTCAGCGCAAGGCTTTGGGAAAGGCTCTGGCAGTCAGAGCCTCCAGTGTAATCAGGCGGGGGTGGGCGTCAATTGTTGTCAAGGTGACTGTTCAGCGCCTAGCATTCAGTTGGACCACTCAACCCAGGCTTTCCACACTTTGTAGCCTGTTTTGGCTGGGAAGAAGAGGCACTAGTCTCTGCTTGTGACTAGTGTAGTATATATCTTATTATCTGCCAAGTCCCTCTTGTTAGCGTTTATCCCTGAATATGGAGGCTCTATCAATCAGAAGTTGCCCCAGCCCCTTTAGCGAGAGGCACTAAAAAATATCACGCCTCTTGTCTTGGATCGCTGAACTGAGAGAGATCTTATCAATTAGAGCCCGTGGGTGCGCAGATTTCATGGGTTAAGCTAATTTCAGTGATTGGGTCCGCAGCTGTGCTCCCAAAGGTATTTCAGGCTGCCTGTGCGCCCCTCCCCCAACACTTGATTGTTAGCTTGAATGGCTGGGTGAGGTGCCCCTCCCACGGAGAGAATCTCCCAAGTAGGGAAGACCGCCCTGGCGCCTCTCCCACTCGCCCCACCGCTGGCGGATGGGGCTCACGGGGCACAGGATAATGGGGCACCCTGTGTTTGCAGGCCTGTAGGGCGCTCTGGGCGCATGGGATGCCCAGGGCATGCGCGCAAATGGGGTGCTCCGGGCACCGGTGCCTGGGGACTCTCACTCGCAGTGTGCGGGCCGCTGGGAACATTAGCAGTACTCACTCTGCAACCGGACCGGGCACGCACAGGCGGCTGCTCGCCGCTCCCGAGTGTGGGCCGACTCACCACAGGCGCACTCCCTCCACGGCTTGAATGAACGTCCCTGTGGTAGTTAGCTTCCTCCACACCCTCGTCTCTCAGATTCAAGTGATAACAGTCCTTTCACTTTCAGTTTGTGTGGAACTCTGGAATGCTCTGAGGATAAATTTTTCTGTTTCTAGTTGATAACTTTGTTGTGATTTTGGGGAGATCTGTCGGACACGCTGCTCATGGCGCCATTTCCGTGACATCACCAATATAGACATTTTAATGATGTTTATTCTTCCTAACCATGAGCACGGTATATGCCTCCACTTATTCGTATCTTCCCTCATTTCTTTTATCAATGTTTTATAATTTTCCGAGTACAAGTCTTTAATCTCCTTGGTTAGATTTATTCCTAGGTACTTTATTTTTTTGGTTGCAATGGTAAAGGGGATTGATTCCCTGATTTCTCTTTCTGACAGTTCATTATTAGTGTATAAAAATGCCTCTGATTTCTGAGTATTGATTTTATATCCTGCCACCTTGTCAAATTCTTTGATCAGGTCTAGTAGTTTTTTGACTGAGACTTTAGGGTTTTCTATATACAATATCATGTCATCTGCAAATAATGATAGTTTTACTTCTTCTTTTCCAATTTGGATGCCTTTTATTTCTTTTTCTTTTCTGATTGCTGTGGCGAGGACTTCCAGAACTATGTTGAATAAGAGTGGTGAAAGGGGGCACCCCTGCCTTGTTCCTTATCTTAAGGGGATTGCTTTTAATTTTTGCCCATACAGTATGATGTTGGCTGTGGGTTTGTCATAGATGGCCTTTATCATGTTGAGGTATGTTCCCTGTATTCCCACTTTGCTGAGAGTTTTGATCATGAATGGGTGCTGAACTTTATCAAATAATTTTTCTGCATCTATTGAAATTATCATGTGGTTTTTCTCCTTTCTTTTGTTTATGTGATGAATCACATTGACTGATTTGCGAATATTGTACCAGCCTTGCCTCCCAAGAATAAATCCTACTTGATCATGGTGTATAATTTTTTCCATATATTGCTGGATCCGGTTTGCTAATATTTTATTGAGGATTTTTGCATCTAAGTTCAACAGGGATATTGGCCTATAATTTTCTTTTTTTGTGTTTTCTCTGCCTGGTTTTGGAATCACAATTATGCTCGCCTCATAAAAGGAGTTTGGAAGTCTTTCTTCCCCTTGAATTTTTTGAAATGGCTTGAGAAGGATAGGAGTTAGTTCTTCTTTGAATATTTGGTAGAATTCACTTGTGAAGCCATCAGGCCCAGGACTTTTCTTTTTTCGGGAGTTTTTTGATAGCTGTTTCAATCTCATTTGTTGTAATTGGTCTGTTTAGGTTTTCTGATTCTTCCAGATTGATTTTTGGAAAATTATATGTTTCAAGGAATTTGTCCATTTCATCTAGGTTGTCTAGTTTTTTGGTGAACAGTTCTTCATAATATTTTCTTACAATATTTTGTATTTCTGTTGTGTCAGTTGTTATTTCTCCACTCTCGTTTCTAATTTTATTTATTTGAGTCCACTCTCTTTTTTTCTTGGTGAGTCTCATTAAAGGTTCATCGATCTTGTTTACCTTTTCAAAGAACCAGCTCCTGGTTTCATTGATCCTCTGTGTTGTTTCTTTAGCCTCTATGTCATTTATTTCTGCTCTGATCTTTATTATTTCCTTCCTTCTACTAGCTCTGGGCTTTACTTGCTGTTCTTTTTCTAGTTCTTTTAGATGCAGGATTAAGTTGTTTATTTGAGCTTTTTCTAGCTTCTTGAGGTATGCCTGTAATGCTATAAACTTCCCTATCAGGACTGCTTTTGCTGTGTCCCATAAATTTTGAGTTGATGTATGCTCATTATCGTTTGTTTCTAGGAATTTTTTAATTTCTTCTTTGATCTCAAGGTTAACCCATTCATTGTTTAATAACCTGCTATTTAGTTTCCAGGTGTTTGAATGTTTTTCAATTTTTCTATTGTGGTTGATTTCTAGTATAATGCCATTGTGATCAGAGAAAGTGCTCAGTATGATTTCAATCTTCTTAAATTTGTTGAGCCCACTTTTGTGCCCTAACATGTGGTCTATTCTAGAGAATGTACCATGAGCACTTGAAAAGAATGTATATTCTGCTGTTTTAGGGTGAAAGGTTCTGAAGATATCTATTAAATCGAGTTGATCTAATATGTCCTTTAAGTCTGCTGTTTCTTTGTTAATTTTTTTTCTTGAGGATCTATCTAATGATGTTAATGGGGTATTGAAAACTCCTACTATTATAGTATTGCTGTTGATCTCGCCCTTTAAGTCCATCAAAGTCTGCTTTATATATTTAGGTGCTCCTATATTAGGTGCATAGATATTTATAATGGTTATATCTTCCTTTTGGATTGCTCCCTTTATCATTATGTAGTGACCTTCTTTATCTCTAACTATGGTCTTTGTTTTAAAGTCCATTTTGTCTGATATAAGTATTGCTACCCCAGCTTTTTTTTCATTTCCATTTGCATGAAATATTTTTTTCCATCCTTTTATCTTCAGTCTGTGTGCATCTTTTGATTTAAGGTGTGTCTCTTGTAGACAGCATATGTATGGGTCCTGTTTTCTTATCCATGCAGCTACCCTATGTCTCTTGATCGGATCATTTAATCCATTAACATTTAAGGTTATTACTGATATGTAATTGTTTATTGCCATTTTTTTCTTTAAAACTGTATTTTTCTTTTGCTATATTCTTTTTTTCCTTTGATCTGTTTACAACAGGTCCCTTAGCATTTTTTGCAGCCTTGGTTTGGTTGCAGTGAATTCCTTGAGATTTTTTTTTTTTTGTCTGTAAAGCTTTTTATTTCTCCTTTAATTTTAAATGATAGCCTTGCTGGATAAAGTAGTCTTGGTTGTAGGTTCTTGTTCTGCATTACTTTGAATATTTCTTGCCATTCCCTTCTGGCCTCAAGTGTTTCTGTTGAGAAGTCAGAAGTCATCCTTATGGGGGCTCCTTTGTAGGTTATAGTCTTTTTTTCTCTAGCAGCTTTTAATATTTTCTTTTTATCATTTAGCTTTGGTATTTAATTATGATGTGTCTTGGTGTTGGTTTCTTTGGGTTTCTCCTTAATGGAGTTCTCTGTGCTTCCTGAACATGTGAAATGTTTTCCTGCCTTAATTGGGGAAGATTTCCGCTATAATATGTTTGAACAAAGTTTCTATCCCTTGTTCTTTCTCTTCTTCTTCAGGAACCTCTATGATGTGGATGTTATTTCTCTTCATGTTGGCACAGAGCTCTCTTAGAGTTTCCTCAGACTTTTTGAGTCTCTTTTTTTTTCTGCTCTGCTTCCGTGCCTTTATTTATTGTGTCCTCTAACTCACTGATTCGATTCTTTGCTTCATCCATCCTGCTTTTAATTCCTTCCATTGTATTCTTTATTTCAGATATTGTATTTGTCATTTCTGACTGATTCTTTTTTATTATTTCAATGTCCTTTTTTATATTTTTATCTCTTTATTCATGTTTTTGTAATGGCCATCTATGGTTGTTCTAATGTCTTTGAGTATCCTAACAATCATTATTTTAAACTCTGCTTCTGGTAATTGGGTTATATCTGATTCACTTAGGTCCTTTTCTGGGGATTTCTCTTGGTTTATTTGTGTTGTATTTCTCTGCCTCCGCATTTTCTCTTCACAGGAGTGGCTGTGATCACGTGCTTGGGTGCACAAGGGTTGGTGGCCTTGGTCTTTGCCTCGCCCCTGTGTGTGATGTTATGCTTGGTCCTGAGGGCACTGGCGAGCACCTTTGCTCAGCTGTGCGTCTTTGCCTCTTTCCAGAGCTTTCGCCCTGCCCTTGCAGGAGGATCCCACTCAAGGAACAGCTTCTAGCCTTGGCTCTACCGCCGGACAGGGCTGCGTGCCCAAGTTCAGCTCCGTAGCGGAACTCCGCCTCTTCTGGGCTTTTGGTTCCACCCCAGCAAGGAGGAGCTGGCTACCAAGTCAGACCGCAAGCCTGGGTTGCACGGGCAGGGCAGGGCTGTGCTCCTCTGCCCTTGCTCCGGGGCTGGTCTCCACCCTTTCTGGGGTTCCCGCCCTTCTCCCGGAGGCTGGATTACAGGCTGCAGGCAGCTGAGCTTGACCGCTTTTGCACACCCCCTTCTCCCCAGCTGGGCAAATTTGAGCTCACACCTGAGTTCAGTGGTGGCCAGCCGGCTTCCGCCCTTGTCAGCAGAACCACACTTTTGTCTCCCACTGCCGCCCGCTCTCCAGTGCACCCTCAGCCGCGTGGGTGGGGGCGTTGCAGCTCAGACCCTAAGACTCACTACTGTAGGCCGGAAAGGTCCCTCCTTCTATGCGACTCTGCTCTGAATGCCGCGGGGGAGCTTGTTTGGCTGCTCTCCTGCTTCCCTTTGCTGGTATTGCTTTTTCCGGGGGAAATATTCACTTCAGCTTTGGGGAGTGACTCGTCCCAGGGGTTAGGGTGGCTATCTCCCAAAATGTTTCTCCCTATGCCTCCTAGGTTACACTCTCTTCCTGATACTGTGGTCCTCTCCTCTCCCCCCCATCTCCAGGAGCCCCAGGTGATTGGTTTTGAGAGAGATTTTCTGTGCGGTCCCTTTAAGAAGGATCCTGGGTTTGAGAAATCAGACTCTCACAAACAGTATCCTGACTTGTTTCCAGCTCAATACTGTCCTTACGCCTCTTCTGGGCTTTGGGGCTGCAGGCTGGGGCTTTGTTCCTGGGGCTCAAGACCCTTCCCCCTCTGCTAAACTCACTTCCCGCCACGTGTGTCTCTCCCTGCTGCCGTTCGCTCCGAGGAGCTGGGCAGCCCTCTCCACGTTTCCGCATTTCTGGTTTTTCTACCAGTCTCAGTGTGGCTTCTTCAGTGTTCCTTGGTTGAAGAATCCTCTTAGTTTAGTCCAAAGTTGGTTTTTCCAGATGATAGTTCATAAAATTAGTTTGTAATCCACTTTGGTTCTGAGAGGTAGATGCTGGTACGTCCGCCTACTCCAGCGCCATCTTGTCTCTTGCTTAATTTCGTATTTACATTTAATGAAACCACTAAAATAATAGATGTAATATTTCAAAAATGATGATAATAGGACAGATAATAGTGACATTTTCAGAATACTTACTGTCCATCAGGCATCATATTAAGCTCTTATTTGTCATATTTAACTTAATCACCATGAATTCTTCCCTTGGAGTTTCCATTTCAAAGATGAGAAAAACTAAAATTTAGAGAGGTTAATTCTGCCTAAATTAAAAAACTAGAAAGTGGCAACTGAGATTTGGACCCAGATTAAAATTATCCTCAAACTAATCCTTTGAAGTCTTATGTTAACCCCCTATTTCTGGCACTCAATATGAAGGGGAAAAATGCACAAGCCTCTCTGATTATTTTATATCAGTAGTTTACAGTCTTGGCTGTAAATAAATTACCTATGAAGTTTTAGAAAAAAACATCCCAAAGTACAGGACACACTTGAAATCTTTTATATCCCTGAGGGTTGAATCTAGATATTAGCATTTGAAAAAAACAACTCATATCTTGAAGTGATTCCAGCTTGCAGCCTACTTGAGACTGTTAACTGCTTGGCCCCTGAGATAGAGTAGCAGAGTGAGTAAGACTTTCTTTATGTTTGGTTACCCACTCATCTACTGGTGGGCCTGGTCTGCTCCTGAATCTTGGCTATTGTAAATAACACTGCAGTGATTATAAGGGTGCATATATTCTTTTGAAACTGTGTTTCGGGTTTCTTCTCGGAAGTAGAATCACTGGGTCATAAGGCAGTTTCCTTTTTATTTTTTTGAGGTAATTCCATACTGTTTTCCACAATGGCTGCACCAACCTGCATTGCCACCAACAGTGCACAAGGGTTCCCTTCTCTCCACACTTTCACCAAAACTTGTGGTTTGTTGACTTATTGGTGATGGCCATTCTGACATGATATCTTATTGTGATTTTAATTCGTATTTTTCTGGAGGACATTGTGCTAAATGAAATAGGAAGGAAGACAAGTACAATATGATTTCACTCATATGTGGAATCTAATGAACTAACATGCAAAATAGAGATAGACTCATAGGTAGAGTGCCGGTTTACAGCTGTCAGGGGTGGGGGACTGGGTGGGTGGGTAGACAGATCAAGCCAAAAAGAGAGAAAAAAGAACTTTATGATTGGGAGTAAGATGATTTTTATTCCTGTTTGGCTACTTACAAATTGTATGATGATAGACTACATCACTTTCTTAAACTATGGAAATGATATTAGTGACATCTTTTGTAGTGAAAATATCAATAACCCATGAAATGTTCCCAGCACACTGTCTGGAACTTTGGTTGTGCCTGGTAAGCAGCAGTATTTTGTATCTCTTGTCCATGCTCTGCAGAGATTTTTGGTTGTTCATGAAATCTTAAGTATGTATTTCTCTGTCCCTGTGTAGAAGTAAAAAGCTATTATCAGTCCCTAAATCTCTTTCAAATAATTAATTTCATGTCATTTTTAATGAGTAGTATGGGACTTATATTTCTATAGGAGATTGACAATATTTAGTAACAGGATCAATAAACAACTTATCTTGGGAGTAACTCAGACCACTTAATAATGAGACCTGTTATTTTATGCCTTGATTAGTTAGTATTGATGTCTGGAAGTGACCATTGACATACTTTTAGAGACAGTTTTTTTTTAATGTAGATACTGTTCTTTCCTCTGAAAACTTGTTTACTTTTCTCACACAGGTATAGGCAGCAAGGTTGTTTGAATTAGTCTTTTAAGTGAGTGTTTAATAGAGATGAGTAATTGTTTGCAGTTGCATATGTCTATAGGTATTGGTTTTTCTTTTAGTAAGGGACAAGATAATTTGCCTGGTTACTTTGGAAAGTGCAGTCTTGGTTGTCCCCATATGCTTAAGAGTGTCTTTGCTTCTTGAATTGAAAAACTACTGGAGATTCCTGCCCCTCCATAACACATAATGGTAGTGGGGGACAGGCGGCCAATTTTATCTTCAGATATTTTTTTCCCCTTCAATAAAAAAGGAAATTAGTAGTGTTTCATTCTGAGTGAAGATTATGAACACAAACAGTGGATAGGCTTTTCAGGGTGGAGCATAGTGACCTCAAGGGATTGGGCCCTTCTAACTTACCTCATCTTCAAAAGATATTTTAGATGTTATTAGGATGTGATAAATATTGTAGAGCTTAAAATTATAGAAGTGAGCCTAAAGATATGGTGTGCTGCCAGAAGTCTTATTTGGCAGTTTTGGGAAAAGCCTCTACAATCTTCAGATTTTATTAGAAGTTCTCAACAACACCAATACACAGAACCAATTCTACTGCCCCCTGCAAAACATGACGTGTGTCCTCCAAATGCAGCAATGCAGCTACTAACCCAGAAAGTTGTCAGTTGAAGATGAGTTTCTATTAGTGCTGATAGATTTGTAGATAGATATGAGGACTGACAATTTACACAGCTCTCCCACCCTAACCTACTTTGTTGCTTGGCAGAGGCACAGCTGACCTGGGAATGAAAAACAGCAACAGTAGCTTCTTGGGAATATATTATCCTGGCCTGATCAATGTAAAACCTGTGTTCTTTGTCCCCCTAATAAAGACTGGATTTTGAACTTGTGACAATGTTGAAAAGTAAGCTTTGAGATCTTGCACTTAGAAACAGGATGTTTTTAAAGAAATTTTACCTAGAGAGCTTTTAGGGAATGGAAGAGGACCAGCAGCAAACAGTGGGGTTTAAGGGTCATAGCTTTGCCATTTCCTGGTTATGGGATCTGGTATCATCTACTTAACAGTCTCAGCCTCATATGTATAAAATTGAACATAATATTTTTCTGGGTTAGTTTTGTTGTGTGTACAAAAATAGTCTTCAGTAGTTTGGAGAAATCACATACTGTAAAGTGCTGAACACATGTGAACATTTTGCTTGTTCAGTTTTCTGGTTTATGCATGACAAACAGAGGTAGGGAGAGTTTTTAATTAGAAACATTTTGACTCTTGGGCAGTAGCTCATTTCTCTATCCTCCAAAATCTGGTCAGCCTGAGCTTAAGTCTTCCATCAGCTATCAGTGATAGCATATACCCCGAGTTGGTGTGCTCCTCACCACGGTGGAGCTGGCTTAGGGAGGGGGTGCAGCATAGTATTAGAAGGTTGCAGCTGGAGTTTAATAGGCACTGTGTTCAAGTGCCCACTGAGCCACATCCAAGCTGCTTGATCTTGATCTTTCATTTCTCATTTTCTTGTATGGGGTAGTTATAGGATTAAATGAACTCTTCCTTCCAGTGGTGGTTAGCATATGGTAAATGTTATTTCAAAGAATTACTAAAAACTATAGCATCTAGAGAGAATGGTCTTATGATCTTATTTTGGTAATTAAATTTCTAAAGAAAGACTAGCATTTGTCTCATATTTTTCATAGTTCTTCCAAATAGCACTTCACCTATTGTTCACAAACTTATACCTAATAATATAATTTATTGAGTACTTACTATATGCCAGAAATTGTACATACATATTTTCCCCACTGTGTTTGTGAGACAGACATTTTAATTCCCATGTAATGACAGTGCAACTGAGGCATCACAAAATCGAGTTACTTGACTAGGATTTTTAACCAGTGACAGAGTTGACTCTAAACTTGTATCTGAAATCCTTCAAAATACGTGTTCTGTATTCCACTCAACTGTAAATATTCTTGCCTTCTGAGGAGACAGAATTATCTATTTATCTTTAAATAGCAATGAAAATCTATATTCTCACCTTATACTATAGGTATATTCCTGAAGTTTTGGACAAATAAAATGTTTTTATTAGTCAAATCACATTCCAAATTTACAAGAAATATTATTTTTGCAATAAAATCTTCTCAAATCTTAAATTTAAAAAACAAACAGATACTAATCAGAGTGAGGCTTAAGTACAGTAATAATAGTATGTGATACCATGGAATGTGTAAGTATTAGTAAAAAATATAATTCTTTTGTGAAGTTGTTTTTGGTAAGGAGAGGACTGTTTATATGACAAGGAAAACTAAGGTAAATTCAGCTCTGCCAGGCTAGCTACCTATTTCAACCACTAGAGGGCAGTGTTGGCATTGAAATGGCAATGAAGATGTTCTTTAAATTGAGAAAGCTGTGTAAAATGCAGACTATTGCTATATTTACAAGATAGAAAATGACTTGATGAAACAATCTAATAGGAGTCACTGCATAATAATATTTGTATCTACTGTTATTGGCAAGGTACATTCTGAAGGGAATCTTTTGCATCCCATGCCTAGGGGTCGTGGGGATGTTTTCCGCAGGCGCCAAAAAAACTGCACCTCTGGGGACTACTTCAATTCCTGCTTTTCCATTCGCAAATTGTAGGCATGCTGGATATTTCCAGTGCGAAAGAACTTTCCTTAAAACAGCAGTCACAACCACTCACTTGCTAATTATCTTAAGAAATTCAGTCCTTGTCACAGACGTCATCCTGCTCATCCTCATTAGACCCCGTGCAGTCCATGGGACTGCTGTCCAAATGCCTTTTTACATAGATGGATAGATAAAGTCCTTAAGCTTTCAAGTCTCCCCCATTTGCTCTGGAGCAGGAGCTGAATTAGGCAGTGCATTTTGTCTAACTCAAAAGTTGATCTCCTTATATTATACTTAGTAGTGGCATTTCCTAGATGTGTGCCCCTCCTCCTTTACTTAGCTCTTCCTCCACCACAGCACTTCCCAGAAGTACCTTTAGAACCATCAGGCTGTAGGGGGTGAGTGTCCAAGAAAGCTATTTAACAGTATTATTTTTCAAGAAAGAAATATTAAAAATTTTATTCGCGTTGTCTCATAAAGCATGCCACCCTGTTTAAAACATTATTTTAATGCATTGTGGATGGATCATGAGAATTCTTGTGTTTTCTGTTCTAAGATTTGTGGCCAATCACAAGAATTCTTGGCTTTTCATTGTTGTCATTTAGTGAGAAACAATGTAACAATGTATTATTCCTGTGCCATAAATAATAGCACACACCCAGACAAGGGGGGATATAAGGCCAGATTAATTCAAAAAGTCAAAGGGGGAGGTATCGTTGTGTCTCTCTTTTGGGTGACTTTGTCAACCCGCAGCCATTGGTCTTCTCTGCTGTGACTTTGTCAATCAGCAGTTTTTGATCCTCTTCTGCTGTGACCTTGTCAGCCAGCAGTTGTGGGTCTTCTCCTGCTGTGACCTTGTCAGCCAGCAGTCGTTAATCGGCTCCCGACATTCTTTGTTTTTGATTTCTGGTTTACAGTTATCTTTCTTTATTTCTGTGTTTGCTTTTATGTGCATATGCATACATATAAGTTAATAGTTTTGCCATTTGCTTTCATTGGTCTGCCCATTCACTTACTATTATATTGGTCAGTGTTACTTTTGAATCCAGTGTGAGTGTGCCCTTGAAGTACTGCAGGTGTCCTCGGCAGTCTTTTGTTTGGCTCAGAAGCCTTCCTGCGCCTATGGCTTCCTGGGTGCAAAGCTCACCCCTGTTCCCAGGGCGTGTGCTCATTGGACAAATGTATTGTGGCACTGTTCTGGTTATTAGCCTCTCTGTTTCTGGTGGGTTTGTTTGTGTGTTCTCTGTGTTCCTGTTCTTGTGAGCTTTTTATTTCACTATTCGATATTTGGAACTTGCCATGAAGGGTTCTATGTCATTGTGTGTCATGTTGTTTCTTATATTTCCACCTGCAGGGTAGTTTGGAGTGCTCATTGGTAATCTCAGGTCGCTGCGACCAACAGTGTACCTCGACTGGGGAACTTAACAACAGAAGTTTATTTCTCAGTTCTGGAGCCTAGAAGTCCCAGATTACGGTGCAGGTCAATTTAGCTTCTCCTGAGGCCCCGTTCCTGGTTTGTAGGTGCATACCTTCTTCTGAGTCTGCAGGCAGAGAAGAACCTTCAAGATTGCTCCTCCTCTGAAAGAATACCAATCCCATCAGATCATGGCCCCCTTATGACCTCATTTGACACTAACAATCCCCCTGAAGACCCCAGTCTCCAAATATCCCAGTGGAAATTGTGGTTTCAACCTTGTGATTTAAAAGCAGAGTTGTTCGTTAAAAGCAGTGGACAGAGCTGAGGTTTTGTTGCTGTGCTCTCCTGTAGGAATGGTCCTCCCAGATCCAGCACAGGGTCTTTTTTTGTATTTTTTCTGAATTTGGAAATGGGGAGGCAGTCAGACAGGCTCCCGCATGCGCCCGACCGAAATCCACCCAGCACGCCCACCAAGGGGTGATGCTCTGCCACAATCAGAGCCACTCTAGCGCCTGAGGCAGAGGCCACAGAGCCATCCTCAGCACCTGGGCTAACTTTGCTCCAATGAAGCCTTGACTGTGGAAGGAGAAGTGAGAGACAGAGAGGAAGGAGAGGGAGAGGGGTGGAGAAGCAAATGGGTGCTTCTCCTGTGTGCCCTGGCCAGGAATCAAACCTGAAACTCCTGCATGCCAGGCCGATGCTCTACCACTGAGGCAACCAGCCAGGGCCTATGTTTATTCTTATAGATTGGCACAAACTCGGAGTTATCCCTGTGATAATGTCACTTATTCCCCTGCTTTCTTGTGTGGGAAAGAGAGGGTTGAAGTTCAGCTCAGTCCTGGGAGCTCTGGGAGGTAGCTGGAGAGTATCCTGCCTTGGGGTGTAAATTTCCTCTGTCCCCTGTGGGCCTGGGGCCACCAGGCCAGCTTCTTTATCTTTGGGGAACTATTTTTAACTGGTTCAGTTGTTTTCTTTTGGTGAGGTTGCTTTTTATCCTTGTTACAAAAGTAGTACCTGTATATGTTCTCTGTGGAGAGTGAAGAGAAGACTGTCAACTCCCATGTTTATCTGCAGTGGGTTCAGGTGAATTCAGTTACTCGGTGCTCTGGCTGTGAAGGGCTGAAGCAGCCATGAGCACAGTGCCCACTGTGGTTACTGTCACTCTTCTCAGAGGGGGCAGAGGGTGAGACCCAAGGAACATGCTGGAATAACAAGCATTGGTCCTGAAACTTCCTCTGGGAGCCTGGACTTGATGAACACTAAGCATCTGTTTTGCTGGTGAATTAGGTGGAGCTGCATTGCTATTCTCTGAGGGGGCACTGGTTCCCAGGGGCACCAGGTAATCAGGTGTCCGGTGGGCATGCGTGTTGTATCTTGGCCCCGACCGCCCACTCATAGCATCATTTCACAGGCCTTGTGGTTTTATTAAATAAGAACATGCTTTTATTTAAACGAATTAAAATAAGACCACATAAACTGATACACTACACAGAAATAAACTAACCACTATTAATGTTTTAAACTTTTGTGGAAGGTTCAGTCCCTCCCCCAGCTATGGCTGCCTCCAGCATGGCTGAGTCAGCTTTTTTAGTTCGTTTCCTGCATTCCTTAGCCCCTCACAGTCTGTCCCTCTCCCTGTCCTTTCCACTTGGGAGATAAGCTGGTCTTTTCAACACACCTCGCTCCCTGGTCGCCAGGCAAGTGGCTGTGATCAGTATTTTCTGCTCTTTTGCCTGGGGTGAGATACCATCTGGGCTCTCAGCCTCCCCCTCCCCTCCGTTCCTGTAAGCAGGGGAGATTCAAGTGCTCCCTACCAGGTTTGTTGTGGCTTCTTCTTTGCTTTTTGGTTTTTGGGAGCTGTTCTTGTAGTCCAGAGTTGGTTTTTCACGTGGATTTTTCCTAAATTGATTTGTATTCCAGTTTGGTGGTGAGAGCTGGGCGTCCGGGCATCTGCCTACTCCGCTGCCATCTTCCCATCTTTAAACTTTTTATTTAGAGATATTTTCTGCTTAGAGATAAATGACAAGTATAAAAATTTCCCTTATCCAGAGTGTCTTATTCTTGACATTTTTTACTGTTCTCATTTATCTCTCTCTCTTACTGTCTGTTTGTGTACACACACGCGTGCACATATAAATACAAATGGATGTAAATTTTTCTTAAGCATCTCTTTCCTAAGAATCCTTCAGTGTCTCTTTTCTAAGAATAGAGATATTTTTGCATAAGCACAGTATAGTTGTCAAAATCAGTAAATTCAACATTGACAACACACAGGTTTCAATTTGGTCAGTAGACCATATAATTTGTTCCTTAACTTCAAGATCCAGTCTAGGGCTAGGCATTGCATTTTGTTTTCTTGTCCCTTCAGCACCCTTAATCTGAAACAGTTCTTCAGTTTTTCTTGGTTGTCTATTATGACCTTCATACTATTGGAAAATACAGTTTTCTCCCCGTCTAGCATGAAATTTCATTTTGGATTTGTCCACACGATTAGATCCAGGTTCTACATTCTTAGACAGAATTCAGCTCAGGTAATGCTGGGTCCTTCCATAGGGGACCACAGTAGGGGCACCCATTGTCACTGGTTTGAGCACCCAGTGAAGTGTAATTGCTGGGTTCTATTCTACCTTACTGAAACCTCATGGTAAGCGATCTATGAGGAAACATTTTAAGACTTGGTGAAGACCTTGTTTTCCGTCAGCATTTCTATCCAGGACTGCTGGGCGTTTCCTGATGGTGGTGGTGGCATGCAGTGCTCTGCCGGTGGCTACAGCCCCACAGCAGTGCTCCGTAGGGCCAGAGCCCTCTGCCCCTGTCCCCTTACCCTCTTTGTTCATCTGCCTTGTGTATACACTCATTAATTCCTGTTTTTCAATAGCTTTTAATTAAATGTTGTATTTAATTATGTTCATGCTCAAAGTGTCCCAAACATGACAGTCAGAATCCCTTCGGGCTGGTTGCTGTGTGCTCTGACATGCCCCAGCACTTTTTTAAGGAGTTTGTATATTTTGAAGTCAGATGCTTAGCCTCATCCAGTTCTTTCTCTGACCAGGCCTGGCATCAGGCATTTCTCCACAGAGACCGGTGTGTTTTAGTGTGGGGTGATATTAAAGGGTGCTTGGTGTGCTCGTTGCTACTCCGGCCCTTTCAGTGGAGCGGCCTGGAAATCCATGCGTGGATACACAAACATGCATGCACACGTGGACATGAGCATGCATGCAGAGATCACGAGTTCACACTTGAACCTCCAGTCCCAGTGCAGCACTGTGAGTGCTTTGTCCGGCTTCCTCCACTCCTTATCTGTGTGTCCTTGCTGCAGGGTGGCACCTTAGCTCCTGACCAGCTTGCACATTTACTCGTTCCTATGACATACCTAAAAATAGTTGATTCTAAAGTGGACCGTACTTATCAAACGTACTTAGAAGAATTCAGGACCATCCCTCCCTGCCCACATTGTCTACTTTTGATGAACACCCTCTGAGTCGACCTGTAGATAAATAGGGTCAGTTTTATCAAATTGTCCTCACACTGTGCACACTCTAACCTGATTTCCCCACTAACACCATTCCACAATGTCCTATCAGCATGCTTTTGGCTACAAAGCAAGATCCACGTAGACTATTCTGTAATGGTTGTAGAATAAGACTGTAACTGAATTCCCTGTTATTGGATTTGATTTTAAAAAGTGTCCAGTTTTTTGTTATGCTATATAAAACTTGCACCAACATCTTTGTAATTAAATCTTAATTTTAATTATTTCCTTAGGGTAGAAGTGGAATTACTGGTCAGAGTGTAGGTATACTTTTATGTTTTTCTGAGTGGCTGTGTTTATGCTCTGGCTCATAGTGTCTGGGATTGCTGGTTCTTCTAGACTGATGCTTTCTCAATGTGGCTGCACATCAGAACCACCAAGGGCACTTTCAGAAGCAGTGGTGTCCCGGTCCAGACTCAGAACCTCTGAGATTCCTGTTTTGAGGATCTGGGGTGTGATTTGGATTGGTAGTTTTCATAGGCTTATCCAAGAGATTTTGATATGCAGCCAACTGGAAAGGAAAAAAAGTGATAATTCATTGCTTTTTTTGTTTGTTTGTTTGTTTGTTTATTTTTCCAAAGCTGGAAATGGGGAGGCAGTCAGACAGACTCCCGCATGCCCCTGACCGGGATCCACCCAGCATGCCCACCAGGGGGCAATGCTCTTCCCCTATGGGGCATCGCTCTGTTGCATCCAGAGCCATTCTAGCACCTGAGGCAGAGGCCATGGAGCCATGCCCAGCGCCCGGGCCATCTTTTACTCCAATGGAGCCTCGGCTGCAGGAGGAAAAGAAAGAGACAGAGAGGAAGGAGAGGGGGAGGGGTGGAGAAGCAGTTGGGCGTTTCTCCTGTGTGCCCTGGCTTGGAATCGAACCCGGGACTCCTGCACGCCAGGCTGACGCTCTACTGCTGAGCCATATTTTATTGTTTTAATTGTAACGTTCTTCTGAAATTATTACAGACAATCAGATTTGGGAGAAGTGGCCCCTGAAATAAAAGCATCTGAGAGACAAGCAGCTGTGGCCATTGCAGGTAAAGTTGGACTTGGGCTTGCAGCAAAGCAGATACCTTTCTTCTATCCCCTTGGGGTTCTGGATTCCAGCCTCAGCCTGGCCTGGGGAACATGGACCTTGAGAGTAAATCCACATAAGGCTTTGATTTTCCTTTTATAAGAATATCCCGTCTAGGTGTCTTTTTTTTATTATTCATTTTGGGGGGGGCAGGAAGTAAGCATTAACTCCCATATGTGCCTTAACCAGGCAAGCCAGGGGTTTCAAACCAGTGATCTCAGCATTCCAGATTGACGCTTTATCCACTGCGCCACCACAGGTCAGCCTAGGTCTGTGGTCGGCAAACTCATTAGTCAACAGAGCCAAATATCAACAGTACCATGATTGAAATTTCTTTTGAGAGCCAAATTTTATAAACTTAAACTATATAGGTAGGTACATTCCTTATTGAGGTACTGTCCGCATGTGGTATTTTGTAGAAGAGCCACACTCAAGGGGCCAAGGAGCCGCATGTGGCTCGTGAGCCACAGTTTGCCAACCAAGGGGCTAGGTGTCTTTTAAACTTCCCTTAATATTCAAAGTGTGATTTAGTTTTAAAACAGGTGATGATCGCACTGCTCACCTGGACACACTCCATTTGAACGTGTTATGTCTGCTTACCCAAGATGTGTCCAGGGTGACTGAGTAGTTCCTAAGCTCTAAGCACTTCTGAGAGGGAAAGGCATGTCTTGTTGGGACAACAGGTATAAAGTGGAACTGTCCTGATTAGAATGGGCCTTCTGGTCTTTCTGGTCATGGTCCCCAGAAGCGGTTTTTGCTCCTATGGAGATTGTGGCTGGGGCTTTAGCAGCTCCTCTAGACTTCAGCTTTAATGTTTGGCCCCACTCCAGATATCTTTCTTATATTGATTCATTTTCAAGGTGAATTTCATTAACCTGGTGCTTCACCAAATGAATGTGTTCTATTGGATATTAATAGCGTTATACAAAAATAACCCCACAAAATACACAAATAAGTTTGTGTTAATCACTTTTTGCTATGGGTTGTTGTTGTTTTTTACAGGGACAGAGAGAGAGAGAGTCAGAGAGAGGGATAGATAGGGACAGACAGACAGGAATGGAGAGAGATGAGAAGCATCAATCATCAGCTTTTTGTTGTGTCACCTTAGTTGTTCATTGATTGCTTTCTAATATGTGCCTTGAACATAGGCTGTCAGCAGACTGAGTAACCCCTCACTCGAGCCAGCGACCTTGGGTCCAAGCTGGTGAGCTTTTTGCTCAAGTCAGATGAGCCCACGCTCAAGCTGGTGACCTTGGGATCTCAAAACTGGGTCCTTCTGCATCCCAGTCCGATGCTCTATTCACTGCACCACTGCCTGGTCAGTGCCTTTTTGCTACATTTTATTAAATATTTATTTAATGAGACACTAATTCACACTCTATGTAATGCTTACTACCAAAAAACAAGAGAAATGTTGGCCAGGATGTGGAGAAATTTGTGCATGGTTGGTAGGTGTGTAAAATGTTGCAGCTGCTGGGAACTGGGGATGGAGGTTGCTGCAGGGGTGGGGAGGAGAGGTGAAGCAAGCTGCTTAATGGGAACACAGTTTACTTTCCAGTGATGAAAATGTTGTGGAGCTAGATGGATAAGAAGTAGGGACCGCACAACTTTGTGACTTTACTAAATGGCACAGAATTACTCACTATAAAATGTTCTTCCCCAAAGTTTTTTTCTTTTTTGTTAAAATACCATAAAATAATGTTTACTATCTTAACCATTTCTAAGTATTCAGTTTAGTGATGAAATACATTCACTTTTTTGTGCAGCCATCAACACTGTCTGTCCCACAACTTGACTCATCTTGTCAATAGAAATTTTATCCTATTCAATTATAACGTCCATTCTCCTCTCCCCCAGCCCGTGTCACTCACCATTATACTTTCTGTGTTTATGATTTGACTTCTCTGGATACATCCTGTACATGGACTCATACCATGTTTGTCTCCTGGTGACTGGCTTATTACTCTCAGCATAGGGTTTGTCTGTGCTGCAGCATTTTGTAGAACCTTGTTCCATTTAGAGGCTGAATAACATGCCATTAAACATACAGACCACATTTTATCTGTCCATTTGTTTGCTGGTGGACATTCATGTTGTTTCTGTGTTTTAGCTGTGGTGAATAATGATGTGAACGTGGGTGTGCAGATATCTCTTTGAGACCTTGTAGTCAATCTTTTGGAGGAATCTACCAAATGTGAAATTGCTGGGACAGATGATAGTTCTAACTTGCTGATGAGGCCATGTGTATGTTTTTCTTCCAGATCTGGAATGGAGAGAAATGGAAGGAGATGAATGCGAGCTTCAGTATGGAGGTGGAGACCACAGGGCTTGGTGTTGGATTGGGGTGGGGAAAGAGAGAGGAAACAGGCACAGTGAAAACGAATTGGTGTGTCATGGCTGATAGCTCTGTTGGTTGGAACATCATCCTGATGCACAAGGGTTGCAGGTTCCATCCTTGGTTGGGGCACATACAGGAACTGATCAATGTTTCTGTCTCTCTTTATCTTCCTCTCTCTCAGTAAATCATTAAATAAAATTTTAAAAATAACTGTAGTTGTATATTTTGAAAAATTGGAAGTACTCTGTCTCAATAAGTAGCAGAGAGGATTCTGAGTTCAGCTTAAACTGGTGTGAGTCCCAGGCATCTGGCTTGATTGACACTTGTTTTCCTTTGCTTTTGTAGATGGTCCAAATGAGGCTCAGGACAGTGACTTTCCAACAGGTATGTGTTTTCTGTCTTGTTTCTTCTCACTGCTACAACTTCCTGACCTGTTGAAGAAAGACAGCATCCATGCTGGTGGTCCCCACACCTGGCTGCATCAAAATCATGTCTAGTCCACTAACTTTTTTTTTTAATTTTAGTGAGAGGAGAGGAGGTAGAGACAGACTCCCGCATGCGTGCTGACAAAGATCCACCCAGCAGACACCCCAGGGGGCAGTGCTCTGCCTATCTGGGGCAACTGGAGCCATTTTTTAGTGCCTGAGGTGGAGGGGCCAACTTGCTCTAATCTAGCCATGTCTGTAAGAGGGGTGGAGAAGAGAGAGAGAGATGAGAGGGAGGGGATGGAGAAGCAGATGGACACCTCTCTTGTGTGTTCTGATTGGAATCAAACCTGGGATTTCCACATGCCGGGCTGATACTTGACCACTGAGCCAACTGACCAGAGCCACTAACTCTTCATATCAACTTACATATTAATAATATTGCCAGAAAAAGCAAACCCCTGGAAGCTACTACAGTATAGAGTAACGGAGTTGGCATCTCTGGGTGTTATTTTTAACATGTCCTTTTCAAAGTGATTCTAAAGCACAGCCTGGTTTGGGAACCACTTACGGTGTGCTGCTTTCATATACAGACCTGTGGAGAGTCATGCACTGGGCATGAGTGTGTATGTAACAGGCTTTTCTGCTCTGGCTTTTCCTTGCAGCACTTAACTACCGTGCTACTTCAGAAATACTGTAGAGACAGTCATTCCCTGTCTGATAAGAAAATATCCCTGGTCTATGGCCATACCACCCTGAACATGCCTTATCTCGTCTGATCTCGAAAGAAAATATCCCTGGTTTCATTTTGCCAAGACTGAGAAATCTGAGTAACACGTATGGAGAGTTTCTTCTTCAGTGTCTCTCCCTACAAGTGCTGTTCCTGCAGCAAGTTCACCAGCTTCTGGTCGTGCTGCAACCACATGCCTGAGAACCTGCTGAGTCCATGCAGACAGTAGGCAGCTGGTGGACCCTGCGGGGAAGTGAGACAGATGTGCCCCAGTGCTCTGACTGCTACTGGTTACCTGGGCCTGGGCCTAAACCATTCTGTGCTTCTGAGGAAACTGCCCCCATAGTTCCCAGGAGCACCTAGGGTAGCATCACAGGGGTTGCTTCCTCTTTGGAGAAAGGAGCGGAGAGAATCCAGGAGAGCAGCAGGAATCGTGTTCATTTTGTTGACTTACTATCATTAAAAGTGTACTAGTTATATGTAATATGAAAATTGGTAAGAGGCCATGTCCAAGACAGGGAAGTGGCCGAAACCCTTGGCATGGCTGTTGTGAGCATGCAGTGTTTGTAAGAGGCCGGATCAGAATGGGTGATGTAAGGTGAGAACAAATAAGAGCAGAATTATGATAATCTCTAACAAATACTTGAATACAATAAAAATTTAGATCCGTATTATTGGCTTCAGACATGCAAAATAGTTTAGCTATGATTTGCAGCACACTCTAATAATAATTCTCTGTTTTGTTTAAATATTCTCTAATTATTTTGTAAAGAGGAAAGAACAGGAACAAGAAAATCATAGTGAATCAGTGATGGTGTCACCTGTTGCAGACCGGTTACAGTGTGAGGGGACCCACTGCCAGACCGAGTGCAGGGAGAAGCACAGATGCATGCGGGGGTGGGGGTGGGGGTGGGGGGGAAGAACGGGCTGCCTGCATATTGGGGTGCACTCACTCCAGCCAGTTAATTTGGGCTCAGTGCTGCTGGAGCCCATAGGTTGCAGGAAAAACAGATGAGCAGACTTCTGTCTGAGGCCCCTGGTGTCCTGTCCTTCTCTGATGTCCACATGCCTGCCCGTGATCAGACCTGGGTGGTATGACTTATGTGTGTCTTGGTCTCAGGTGGCCCAGGGATCCTGCATTCTTCTCTCTGAAGGAGCCCACCCCACCCTCATGCTGGTGTTCCCTCTCTGCTTCTGCCCTGGCCCCTGCCCTGCATGGTGAGCACTTATGTCTTCATTTCCCTCTACAGTGGAGAGGAGCTGACTGCAGGAAATGCTGTTGCTTCTGGGGCTAGAGACACACCAGGTCCAGAAACTCGGCCTCCAGGACGCCCTGCAGATCAGCAGTGACAGTACAAGGAACTGGGCTCCGCAGGCTCCCAAAGACTTGCCCTGGAACTTCCTCCAGAAGCTGCAGGCCCTCAATGCTGAGGCCAGGCATACCACCATGGTGCTGCATGTGCTCCCAGACACCCGGCCTGTGGAGAAGGAGAGCCAGACGGAGGAGGAGGTCATCTACTGGGACACCGCTGATGACATCTCCGTGGACATCTACTCCTTCTTGGAGCTGCCCACCCCTGACACGCCCATGAATCCCTTGGACCTCCTCTGTGCCCTGCTGCTTTTCTCTGACAGTTTCCTGCAGCAAGAAATCATGCTGAGGATGTCTCTCTGCCAGTTCACGCTCCCGCTCATTCTGCCCGACTCGGAGAACCATGCCCACACCTTCCTGCTGTGGGCCATGCGGGGCATCGTGCGGACATGGTGACATGGTGGTCACAGCCCCCAAAGGGCATGGGCAGCCTCAGGGAGGACAGCGTGGTCTTGCCCCAGACGCCCGCCTTCGCCTTTGTGTGCATGGAGATCAGCAGCAACTCTAAGTCGCAGCTGCTCAATGCCGTGCTCAGCCCGGGCCATAGGAAGCGAGACTGCTTCTGGCATCGGGATATGAGCCTGGGCACCAGCCCTCGGGAGATTGCAGATGGGCTGGTGGAAATTTCCTGGTTCCTACCCAGTGGCAGGAAGGACCTGAACCTCTTCTCTGAGCCCGTGGCCTTTCTGAACCTCAGAGGCGACATTGGGTCTCACTGGCTGCAGTTTAAGCTCTTGACAGAAGTCTCCTTGGCCGTGTTCATCCTGACCGACAACATCAGTAAGGAGTACAAACTGCTGTCCTCTATGAAGGGGTCAGCCACCAAGTACTACTTCATCCTGAGTCCCTACCGTGGGAAACGCAACTGCAACCTGCGGTTCCTGAACAGGCTGATCCCCGTGCTGAAAATGGACCACTCACATGTGCTTGTGAAGGTCAGCAGCACAGGCGGGGTGCGTTTCACGCGCAGGGTCCGCTCCATTGTGGCGCACGTGGCCCGGTCCCCCTGCAGGAGGGTGTCGGTGGAGGACATGGCCCACGCAGCCCACAAGCTGGGGCTGAAGGTTGATGAGGACTGTGAGGAGTGTCAGTGGGCGAAGGACCGGATGGATCACCAGGAATATCAAAGACTCAGACGCCTACCGGCGGACGAGCTGAGACTGCAGGGGAAGCCGTGGAGAAAGGCAGCCCGGGTGTAGAAGGAGCTGTGCCAGGTGCAGTGGGTGGTGGACCCTCCGGACAAGCACCGGCAGAGGTGAGCCACCGGCTGCTGGAACTTCGCACACAGCAGAGCAGCCACGACCCTGCAGGGGGCATGCAGGAGTTCATCGCAGGCATCAGCTGCCCCTCCTTAGGTGAGAGGCAGTTTTTCCTGAGGTGGATGGAGTGGGGGCTGGCCTGGGTGGCCCAACCAAGGCCGAGACAGTCTCCAGAGGTAGTTCTGTCCCTGAGACTGAAGCAGGTTGGGGCTGGGGACCTCAGTGAGCTGATTTGGCCCGAACCCCTGGGTGTGGAGCACTTCCTGTGGGAGATGGGGCAGTTTTATGAGGCAGAGAGCTGCCTTGTGGAGGCAGGGAAGCTGCCAGCATGCCAGAGGCACTTTGCCCACTTCCCAGGCTTGGCCTTGGAACTGCTGGTCCAGGCGCTGCCCCTGGAGCTGATCAATGGAAACACGCTGAGCACCCTTCTGTGCTGGGTCACGGGGCTCTTGAAGGAGCTACATGTGCACCTGGAGAGAAGTTCACGGCTCGTGGTGGTGTTGGCGTTGGGCATGCCTGCTACAGGGAAGTCCACTTTCCTCAATACCATGTTTGGGCTTCGGTTTGCCACAGGGAGGGGTCGTGGGCCTCGGGGGGCCTTTATGCAACTTGTTACAGTGGCTGAGTCCTTCAGCCAGGACCTGGGCTGTGACCACATCCTGGTGATAGACTGAGGGTGTTTAATAGGAGGCGCCCCGGCCACGGCTGGGAAGCGCTTTGAGCTGGAGGTCTCCCTGGCCATTCTGATGATGGGGCTGAGCAACATCATTGTGGTTAGTTTAGCTGAAACAAGGGACATTCCACCTGCTGTGGTGCATGCTTTTCTGAGGCTGGAGAAAATGGGGCACGTGCCTAACTAACAGTGTGTGTACCAGAACCTTCACGACATGTCTGTCCCCAGCCCGAAGCCTCGGGAGAGGAGGCCGCTGCTGGAGCACCCTGCTGATGTGAGCAGAGCTGCTGCCCAGGTGGACAGACAGGGAGAGGGCCTCCGGACGCTAGCATACCTGGCCTTTAGTGACCCAGAGAAGCAGCACGTATGGCACATCCCTGGCCTTTGGAGTGGAGTGCCTCCCATGGCTGCCGTGAGCTTGGGGTACAGTGAAGCCATTTTTGAGTTGAAGAGGTGCCTGCTGGAGAACATCAGGAATGGCCTGTCCAACCCCAACAAGAACGTTCAGCAGCTCATCGAGCTGGTGAGCCAGCTGTGAGTTGCAGCTGGTCTGAGGGGTGTCCACCTGGGGTTGGCATCTGAGAGGGCTGGTGCCCTGCCTATGTAAGAAGGTAGAAAGGCAAAAGACAGGGTCTGGCATTGCCTGAGCAGTGGGGAGAGAGGCTGTTGGGGGTGTAGCAGCCCTGGGGTCAGGTGCAGACAAGAGCTCTGTCTCAGCTCCGTGGGTGACCCCTGCAGTGGGGTCTCTTTCATCTGTTTCTGGAGCAGAGGGGTGCCCTCTATCACTGCAGTTGGGCACATGGGTCTCCAGGAGAGGGGTAGGGAAGGGGCCCTAGGAAGCAGACAGGCCTTCCTGGCAAGCCCAGCATCAGTGGGTTGATGCAGCTCATTCAGTGAATGCCCATGTGGGCAAGTCTATTTATTGACTGACCGTGAAGCCCGCCCCAACCCCACCCTGCTCGCTCTTCTGTGTCCTACACCCCACAGCACGTTGTGTACACCTCCCACAGCATGACCATGTGCATCGTGACTTACCTGGTCACACATATGCCCCTCCCCAGATGGTGAGCTCCTTGAGAGCAGGGGCTGTGTGTTCCCTGTCACCCCAGGGCCTGGTACACTGTGGGCGCTTTAATAAATGTTTGTGAAACAAATGAATGCACAAATGAGAGTAACAGGCGGTTCCTCTCTGGCCCTAATGTTCATGTTTCCTCCAAGAGGACCAGTGTCTTCTGAGGGAGGGGTGCATGCTGGGCCCTGAAAGAAGACCCATTCTTCAGGCTGTTACTGGGAAACTGAGCTAACTGTCCTTGTAGTAGCTCCAAAGTGCCTCCATCACTGTCCCATTCTGTAGGTGAGGACAGGCCCAGAGCAGCAGACCTGTGTGGGCAGTGAGCCAAGAGGGAGCCGCTGCCCTCAGTGCTGCCTCTCTACTTCCCACACTCTCAGTGCAGCAGGCTCACCTCCTAGGCCCTCGGTGCCAGCCCTTCACTTCACTGCACTGCTCCTGACATGGGCCCCCCTGCTGCCATTCGAGCCAGAATTTGAGGCCCTTCCCTGTCTTTTCTCCAGCTGAAGTCCTGACCTGCACTAGCCCTCACCAAGGTGACCTCACTGAGCCTCAGAACCCAGTTCCAGCTGTGTCATTAGCTCTGTGAATCTCAGCTGAGGCCTTGGGGCCTCTCTGCTTTGTGGTTACAGGAAAACTTGGCCTCAAGGTGGTGATCAGGAGCTCTCTGTGTCCCTTTCATTGCTGTTGCCAGACTTGGAAAGTGAGCCCTGTGTCCTGGAACCTGTCCTTGAATGCAGGCCCCTTGGCCCCTTTTCTGAAGTGCGAGGACACCTGCAGCTTCCTTGGTGTCTGGGGCATTGCCCCTTGGGTTCTGCAAGCCTCTGGACATGCAGAACAGGCCGTGCGCCATACTGGCACTCTGGAAACCTGGTCTTCTGCTAATAAATTTGGGAAAATGTTTTCCCTTCTGAAACTTAAAAAGAATTTGTAATCCTCAAGCACTGCAAGTACATCTCCAATTCCTGGACTTGTGGCTTCTTTCCACAGGTCCCAGTGTGGCACAGGATGTTTGTAATTGGGTCTATCCAGAGTCAGGAGATGATTACCTCAGCACCCAAAAGCTAAAGTCAGTAATACTAGCTTGGGACCTAGCCCACTGAACCTACTCCATTCTGTGCCTCAACAATGGATAGTGGGTGTGGAGAATGAAACATGGGGACGTCTCTCTAAAATAAAATTATAAAACTGGATAATGAAATACTATCAGTTTAAAAGGCTCCTTCAGGAAGAGGTGGAAGGTCTCACAGTTGGAAACTACTGTGATTGGAGAACATCTCATCCCTGTTCCGCCCCCTTACCCAGTATGCAGAACAGCTGGAGGCCACAGTTAATAAATTAGAAATAAAACATTTCTAGTAAAGTGAAAGACACTGTCCTTCTATTAACAGTTTTTTTTGAGGACCCATCTTCAAGTGGTCAAAGAAATCTTGATCATGCAGAATGTACAGACTGAAGCCAAGATGAGTTTCTTGGTCCCTTTTCCTCTCCCAGTGCGATGTTGGGCAACACCGGTGCGTGCATTTGCCCTCCACATAGATGCTAGTGTTGTCCTTCCTCCCTTGGAAACCACAGCCACTGCAACATCAGGGTGGATTATGTAGATTTAAAAAGGCCAAGTGTTGGCGATTTCACATGATCAGCCTAACAGAACCAATGACAACTACTTCTACTGACAGTTCTATGACATAGTATCAGCAACAAAACCATTTTATAGAAAATGGAACTGAGGCTCAAGTGTACAGATTGTTCCACCAGGGTACCAGGGTTCAGCCCTGGGGGGGATCCAGGGGTCCCACAGGAGGAGATGGCATTGGCGAAATCGAGTGAGAGAGCCGAATTCTTTTCTTTCTCTTTATTCTTTTGTTAGCATTTACTGCCAGGCATCTCTGCCAAATGCTGGTCTAGCTTTCTTTTTATGCACACACACTAAGTTACAATCACATGGTATTTTGTTTCACTATGGTTACATGTTTCCAGATAACAGTTATTTCATATCTATAAACTATAAATCAGGTGGTAAGTTATTCAAAGTACAGTTATACAATAGCAATAACAACATTGGTAAAAGCTTTTTAAAGGATTAGTACTAACTAATAACTCAACTTTACTGTTGTTGTGAGTCAAGGGGCAGAGAGAGATTAACAGATGAAATCATTAAGGATTAGCAAAGGACCACCGCTTGCTCAGGCAAATGGCCTTGAGTTTATGCAGTGTCCTAATTTTTCTCACAAGATTTCAAAAGGCTTGCCCATTAAGAAATTGACATAACATTAAGAGTAACTTTTACTTAAAGATATATAGAGTGCACTCGCAAGATAGCTTAGTAGCAACATAATTTCAGAAGACATTAATTGCTATTGCTTCTATGGATCCCCCCACATTCCTCTCATTATCTGAAGAAAAAATCTTGGAAAGTACACAAACCTCATGAGAGTGTCTCATTGAGAAAGCCCAGCAACTGCCTTCAGTCATAAAACAAGTCTCTTAGCAAAACATTCTTTTCTTGCTGACTGCATTCCCATCCCAGGCCATGCAATGGGCCATTCCATTACACCTTACCTAAGATTCTATTGTCTAGTCAAATTTTATTTATTTACTATATTCACACACTAGTTAAGTTCTAACTATATTCTTCTCAGAGTGTTCCACCATCTGCAGGTCAGGTAAGCAAGAAGAAAGGAAAGTTTCTCTACTCTATCACATGAAAAGTCTTGGGAGGAAAAAATGATGAATTAAGTGAAGGCCAAAAGGTGCTCTGTGCACAGCCACTGCCTCCTACCCATTCACAAGTCACAATCTATTCTTTCTAACATGATTAATAAGAAGAAATTCTCCTACAAACTTAACCCTTTACGAGGGATATCATAGCCAGCCTCTTATGTTTATGAGCCCAGTTCAAGGGGCTTACAGGCTTTTCTGTGGAACTCACACCCTCTGTCTCATTTCCAAAGAAATTACTACGAATCTACAGGGAAAGCACGGTACTATTATTCCTGTGCCATAAATAATAGCACACACCCAGACAAGGGGGGATATAAGGCCAGATTAATTTAAAAAGTCAAAAAGGGAAGTATCATTGTGCCTTTCCTTTGCGGTGACTTTGTCAACCTGCAGCCATTGGTCTTCACTGCGGTGACTTTGTCACCAGCAGCCATTGGTCTTCTCTGCTGTGACTTTGTCAATCAGCAGTTTTTGATCTTCTTCTGCTGTGACCTTGTCAGCCAGCAGTTGTGGGTCTTCTCCTGCTGTGACCTTGTCAGCCAGCAGTTGTTGATAGGCTCCTGACACCAGGGCATAACTCCAGAACCTGGAGCCTAAATTTTGTGTTTTGGGGTTTTTTTCCCCATTACAGTGTTGAATTCTGAAATAAGACATCCAGTGTTGGTACTTTCCCCTCTCGCTGTAGTCGTCAGTGGAGACCAATGACGGTGTTAGTGCCCTGGTCTGAGCATCAAGGCCCCGTGGTGTCCCTGAGGTTCTGACCCACCCAGGGCAGAGTGAAGCCCCTCTCTTTTGCATAGCGCCTGGTTGAAAAACTGTGTGAAGTTTTAACCAAAATGTGTTTGTTCTTCATTGTGGATAAATCCAGGAGTTTGCCAAAAGACAATTATTTGAAAAAACTACTGAAAGTAAACTGTAATAGAAAGTTTTAAAAGTAAATTAAATATGGCCTAAAAAGCAAAGTAAGTTATGAGAAATATGTAATACTAGATATGTTCATTAAAGAGAATACAGAGACTACAAGGAGAAAAAAATTACAAATCAAAAGAAATTACACATCATCATACTTTCCAAAGATAACTACTGCTAACACTTGAAATGATTTTTTTGTATATTTTTACTGTGTGAATATAAGTAGGTGATCTATTTTTCTTAAATGGCATCTTGACAGTTTTTGTGAGCTTGTTTCCGTGTATCGTTAGGGCTTTAATATCGACATTGTAGAAAAAATATTTGGAGACAACTCAAGTAGCTGAATGTGTAAAAACTGAGAAAACGCTCCAAGGGGAGGCCCGGGAGTGCGGCGAGGGGCACGTTGCTGTCCTCAGGACACCGGGACAAGCTCTTCGGGCGAAACCTCACGCTCATTCCGCCCTGAACCGCGGCTCCAGGGGTTTCCGGCGAAGAGGTGCAGAAATGAGCACCAGAGCGTGGGTCCGCCCAGCCCGCTTCCAATTCGCCCTTGGGCCCCGCCCCCCACCGCAGAGTCGCACCTGCGCTGGCTCCGATTTGAACTCGTCCACGGTGCGCTGACCTTTGCCCCCATGGCGCAGAGGAGCGTCACGCACTGCGCTCAGCCAAAATGGCGGCGCCTATGGGTAGCTGAAGGCTCGGACAGTGGGTGAGCGGGCTCGGCGGGTCATGGCTGCCCTGGGTTTCATGTTACGATTCTCCCTGCACACATGCAGGTGCTGTCCTGGAGCCAAGAGCTGCCGTGTGCCTGGCACGCCCTTCACATCTCCACGTTGTGCGCCAAGGTGAGCCGCCCAGGGAAGAGGGGCCGGGGCCAGGTCGACGCCTGGGTTGGGCGTGCGAACTTACGGCCTCTCTGTCCTCCTAGAATTGGGCGGCCTGGGTCCGAGTGAGCCAAGGAAACAAGCCGGTGACGTACGAGGAGGCGCACGCGCCTCACCACATCGCGCACTGCAAGGGCTGGCTGTCGCTGCACACAGGTGAGGGAAGGACGTTGCCAGAAGCTGGCAATGCGACCCCGGCGCCACCGACGAGTTCTCGGCTGTGACCGGTACAGGAGGAGTGAGCCGTGTTCGAGGTTTTATTCCACTCAGTGATCCGCGTGGAGTCAGAAATCCGTTCTCCTGTAGAGGAGAAGTGGAAAAGCAGGCGTCAGGGCACGAGGGTGGAAACGCGACATAGCAGTGGCTTTTTCTGCGGGGAGCGAGGAGCGGATTGAACCTCCATGGAGGGATTTGCGTGCCTGGAGGCAGCAAGTGTTGTTGCTTTGCTGTCAATCCCTTGTGATTGAATGAGCTGCCAGGTGGCTCAGAGGCAGTGAAGAGTGAAACCCTGTAGAATCAACTGCACACGCGGGACAGTGTGTTGTAAATACAGCAGCTTTCCTCTGAAGCACTGGTTTTTCTTTATTTTCTGTGAATTTTTCTACTCTTGGCAGTGCCCTTTTTTAAATTTTTGTTTTTGTTTCAGTGTATTTGTCCAAAGTTTTTTAAATTTGTATTGAATTTATTGAGGTGATATTGGTTTGTAAAATTATGTTGGTTTCAGGTTTACAATTGTATAATGATCGTGTGTATGTTGTATTGTGTGTTAACCACCCCAAGTCAAGTCTCCTTCCAGTCTGTGCTGCTAGTTTCAGCTTTCCTACAGTACCCATGTGTCCTTTTGAGTTGCTGGTTCCATGTATTCACAGTTTTGTGCATTTTGTTTTTGACTCCGCTGCCTTAAACAGCGGTGATGCTGAGTGGTTGTCTGGTGTTCCTGAGCCCAGGGAGGCTGTGACATACTCAACAGAGGAAATGTGCATGTTAGATTAGCTTACTTCAGGCATGAGTCATGGTGCTTTTGGGAGAGTTTAGTATTAATTAGCCCACATAATAAAAAAGGTGTCTTTAAGTAGAAATATATATGTTCTACAAGAAAGTTCTGTCTGTTCTTGGAATAAAACAAAATACAAATTTTTCTTACCATCAATAAACTTTATTAAATAATATAATTGCCATTATTATTAATTATTACTTGCCAGCATGAGGGCAGTTTGTATATGCCGTTTTTGAAAAAGGTTTTATCTTTTGATGTGAAAAATTGAACCAGTACTTGTTTGATATCTTCTTCAGTTTTGAATTTTTTGCCCTTCAAAAAATTTTGTAAGGACAAAAACAAGTGATAGTTGGAGGGTGCTAAGTCCAGGGAATATGGTGGATGCGACAATTTCCCAGCCTAGTTCTGTAATTTTTTGATGAGTCCCCAAAGCAGCATGTGGTCTGGCATTATCATGATGCAGTATGATGTTCTTCCTATTGAACATCACCGGCCTCTTTTCTTGGACTGCTGTCTTTAAATTATCCAGTTGCTGCCAATACTTCTCCGAATTGAGCTTTTTTTTGGTTTTAAAAGCTCATAATGTATTTGTCCTCGAATGTCCCACCATATACACAACATTCTCTTATTCAGAGTCAAATTTGGTTTAGAAGTGGAAGGGCTAGGTTTTCCGGGTTCACAATATGCCCATTTCCTAAAGATGTTTTCGTAGGTAATCCACTTTTCATCCCATTATCATCCGGTTCAAGAAGAGCTCAATTTTGTTCCAAGCAAGCAGAGATATGCATATGACGACTTGATCATCCAAATTCTTCTGACTTAATTTATGTGGCACCCATCTTGAATATTTCCACACCAATCCTATCTTCTGAATATGGTCTGAAATGGTTTGCTGAGCTGAATTAAGCCTTTCTGCGATCTCCAATGTTGTCAGAAAAGGATCTTGCTCCAACATGGTCTTAACAACATCGTCATCAATCAAAGATGGTTGCCCAGAATGTGGCTTATCAGAAAGGTCGAAATCACCTCTTTTGAATTTTTTGAACCATTTTCTGCATGTCCTATCAGAAACTGTACCTTCACCAAACACTTTCAATAAATTTCTACATGCTTCTGTAGCATTTGTTCCTTGTTGAAATTCATAAAAATTACAGTGGCGTAAATGAATTTTATCAGTAGCCATGGGTACACTATCGCTTCACACATAAGACTAACGTGAATCAAATTTGTTTTAGTTAATTTGCTACATCAGTATGTATACATTAAGTGATAAAAATAGAGAGGCACACATGTGCCAAATAAACGTGCTTATGTGTCAAAACTTGTGATAGAAATGGACAGAACTTTCCGGTAGACCTGATATGAAGCAAGGCTGTGTGATATATTGATCTATTGACAAAAATATTGTATATTGTAGCAAAAGGCTTGCAGAGCCTACTCTTGCATTTCTCCAGGAGCTATGGTTGAGTGTTTGATAGTTCATTGTCTACAGCAGGGGTCTCAAACTCAACTCAGCATGTGGGCCGCAGAGCAAGATCACAGCCATTCGGTGGACCACACTAGGTCTACAAAAGGCAACTGTTATGCAACACTTTTCTCACTGCAGTTGAAAATAAAAAAAAAGTACAACAAGCACAATCGTACATGCAGTTTACTCAGTGTCACAAAACTACCAGAAACTATAGTTCACATCACAACTGCTGTTAACTAAGCTAATATCTAGCTAGGATGCTAAAGAAATGAAAAATACAAGTAGGCCCCTAGGCTTACTTAATTTTATCCAAACTATTTTGAACTTTGTGGATTAGTTTGTGGGCCGCAAAAAATTGCTCGGCGGGCCGCGAGTTTGAGACCCCTGGTCTACAGTGAGTTTACAGAATAGAACTACAGTAAGCTAATGATAATCAACTGTATTTTGTTCAGTGTGAAGGTTTTCAGTTTGGATATTTGAGATGTATCTATCTAGAGAATTATTTAAAGGTTCTTGTTCCCCGACCCTTTCTGGGGTCTTGTTCTGAGACTTGGAGGTGGATGTGGAGACTCTGTGGATATTGTGAGAAGGGAGGGCTTGCAGGGTCCACACTGAGAATTCACTGGGTGAAGGTGATGGCCCTGGCTGGTGAGAGCTCTTGTCCCAAACTTCAGAAGGAGATGATAGCCTCATCTGTGGCCTGTGGGATAAAAAGTGCTTTAAGGCAGTTAGCAAAAAGTGACAGCCTGACCTGTGGTGGCACAGCGGATAAAGCATCAAACTGGAATTCTGAAGTTATTTGTTCAAAATGCTGCTTGTCTGGTCAAGGAACACATGAGTTGATGCTTCTTGCTCCTCCCCACATTTCTTTTCCTCTCTCCCCCTTTCTCTTTCTATTTCTCCCTCTCTCTCTTCTCTCTGTCTCCCTCCCCTGTCTCTAAAATATTAATAAATAAAATCATTTTAAAAAGAAAGAAAGACTGTGGAAAAGGGAGTGGACAGAGGGATCATCTGAGTTTTGTGTCCTGGCTAAGGAAGACCTCACTGTTTCCTTTTGTAAAGTGAGGATAGTGATAGTACCTAGTTTGTGAGTTTATTGAAATAATGTATTTTGAACTTTAAAGTGTTCTTATTCCACTTGCAGAAGAAAACTGGCAGAGGTGGGGGTGGAATTGGTGCCCTGTGCTATTGTGTGTTAACTCAAGAGATTTGGTTGAGTCTGTGGTGCCCTTCTCTTTACAGGTAACCTTGATGGTGAGGACCATGCTGCAGAGTGAACGGTGGAAGATGTTTTTCTTCGCAAGTTTATGCTGGGTACCTTCCCTGGCTGCCTAACTGACCAGCTTGTCCCGAAGTCCTGGGCTAACCAAGTGGAGATCTGTGCTCTGGTCCTGAGGCAGCTGCCTGCGCACAAGTTCTATTTCCTTGTGGGCTACAGTGAGACCCTGCTGTCCCACTTCTACAAGTGTCCTGTGTGCCTGCACCTCCACACTGTGCCCTCAAAAGTTGTGAATAAGTATATCTAGGACATTCTGTTATAAAGTACTGCACCCCAGATTCTGAAAGGCACTGTACCTCATTTCATCGAGTTCATGTAAAAACCCCCAGTCCAGATGAATTTTCAAGAGTTTTTATTAGAGGAGGAGATTTATTAAATATGCCGGCTGCATATGGCTGACATGGGGCATCAGACCCAAATCATGCAGTCCCCAAAATAGTTCAGGGGCTGCTTATATACCCTTGATCACACATGAGCTGGGGAGAGCGTGACATCATGGTACAAGCTGGCAACATTTGTTTAGGGGATACACAGAAACATTAAGACTTTCAAGGTAACACAATCAAAGATGTTTACAAATCTTTCAGGGTTCATCTTTCCTCACCAACCTAGAGGTATTTTACCCTCAAGATTCCAGGAAGGGGAAAGAACTACAATCAATGCCAGGTGTTAGGTAAATTCTGCCTCCTATTGAAAGAGAAGTTTCTTGGTTAACCTTTATTTTAGATTTGAAACTGAATGACCCATTATTCTTGCAAGCCAGAAACTTCTACATTAGGGGTAGTCAACCTTTTTATATCTACCGCCCACTTATGTATCTCTGTTAGTAGTAAAATTTTCTAACCGCCCACTGGTTCCACAGTAATGGTGATTGATAAAGTAGGAAAGTTACTTTACTTTATAAAATTTATAAAGCAGAGTTACAGAAAAATAAAGCATATAATAACTACTTACCAAGTACTTTATGTTGGATTTTCACTGTTTGGCAGAATAAATCTTTATAAGACAACTTACTACAGTTAAATCTATCTTTTTATATATACTTTGGTTGCTCTGCTACCACCCACCATAAAAGCTGGAACGCCCCCTAGTGGGCGGTAGGGACCAGGTTGACTACCACTGTTCTACATTCTTCTTCCTCCCCTCCCTAAAGGAGGGTGGAACAAGAAAGGCTGATAGGAAAGCCTGACCTTTCCTCCCAGAATATCAATATCAATTTTCAGCTTTTTGGTACCTTAGAACAATTCCTTTTTTTGTGTGTGTCATTATAGCAGTGGTTCTCAATCTTTCTAATGCCGTGACCCCGCAATACAGTTCCTCATGTTGTGGTGACCCCAAATCAAAAAATAATTTTGGTGGCTACTTCATAACTGTAATTTTGCTACAGTTATGATTCAGAATGTAAATAGCAGATATGCATTATATATTTTCCGATGGCTTTAGGTGACCCCGCTGGGGTCGCAACCCACAGCTTGAGAACCAAAGGTGTGGGAAAGGGGGGAAGTGGAAATGGGGAAACACATTCCTTTAGAGTCCACCAGGTTCACTTTCTTTTTTTAAAGCTTTTCTTTTTTTTAATTTTATTTATTCATTTTAGAGATGAGAGAGAAAAGAGAGAGAAGGGGGGAGGAGCTGAAAGCATCAACTCCCATATGTGCCTTGACCAGGCAAGCCCAGGGTTTCAAACCGTCAACCTCAGCATTTCCAGGTAGACGCCCTATCCACTGCGCCACCACAGGTCAGGCCAAGTTCACTTTCAGAGCTGCTGTTGTCTGGCTTCCTAGTCTGTTTTTATTCTTTGGATGAGAGAACTTGGATATAGTTTCCTTTTGGGTTTTCAGGGACCCCGGGAAGGCTGCCACTTATGATATCCTCTCTTAGCAAATTGCAAGTAGGTAATAAAGTGTTAGCTATAGTACCCTAAATCTCTTGTACTTATTTATCTTGCATAACTAAAACTTTAACCCTAGAACAACATCTCATTTCCCCATCCCCCAGTCCCTAGTAACCACCAGCCTTCC
The DNA here is from genome assembly GCF_036850765.1 of Saccopteryx bilineata. Taxonomy (NCBI): domain Eukaryota; kingdom Metazoa; phylum Chordata; class Mammalia; order Chiroptera; family Emballonuridae; genus Saccopteryx; species Saccopteryx bilineata. Next base: position 4,623 of record NW_027095484.1, on the reverse strand, counting down.
ACTGGTGGACACTTTCATTGTTTCCAGGTCTTAGCTACTCTGACTAATGTTGCAGCGGACATGATAGTGTTTATTTGTGCTTCAGGTCTGGATTTCTTTCTTTCTTTTTTTTTCTAAATACCCAGAAAAGGAATTGCTGGATGATATAGTAGTTCTACTATTAATTTTTCAAGGACTCTTTGTATTGTTTGTTATAAGCTGCACAAATTTATATTCTTACCGTGTATGAAAGGTTCCCTTTTCCCTGAAGTGAGCATTTTCAATGTGGAAAGCTGCATGATGCCTCTATGGAACCTTCCTGTTGGTTTCTCCCAGGTGTGAGCACCAGACCTCCCAGCATTGCTGTATGGACAGAGCTCTGTGGGAGGGAAGTAACTCCAGATGGAAGCTGAGGCTGTGGAAATCAGATGCTGGGCCTGAGGGGAGGGGCAGGGAGGCATCAGCACAACCACGGAGCTTCTCCTGGCCCTGGAGGATGAAGACAGCCTGGCTCTGTCTTGAGAGCCATATCTAGGGCTTGAGGGGTTTATTCCAGGCTAGTGGTTGTGGTCTCTGATGTCTTGGGGGTTCGCTTCAGGCTGCTGAGAGACCAGCCCCTTTTTCCCCTCCACCCTGCACCTGATTGATGGTCTTGGATACCTGCTCTGTTCCAGATGCACGCCTGACCTGAAGACACCTGCCTTACGTGCTTTCCCCGGGGGAAACAACCTAATTGGATATTTCTGGTTAAATCAGTTCAAGTTAGTCTTTCATTGTCATGTACTTTATGTCATTATTTCAGCTGAATATGTCCCTTATGGTTGAGGACCACAATGTCTAAGAATAAAGGACTGTGGTTTGAGGTTTTTCTCTTCTTTTCCTACCCCTCCACCTGATCATAATGTAAAAATAAATTAAAAACTCATATGTGTCTTTGGTTGCATCTAGGGATATGGTTAGATCTATGACCTATAATCTAGTATATGAATAATTATGTATGTCTAGAATAGTATTTCCAGTTGTTACCTGCTAAGAGTTGAGGTACCATAAATGCTAGCTATTCATTAAATGGCTGCATTGCACAGAGGTCAATTTGTAAAAGGAAGAATATGACACATTTTGTACGTTTTGTACAAAGGCATTCTTTTTGGTCCAACCTGTGGTGCAGTGGATAAAGTGTCGACATGGAACCCTAAAGTTGCCGGTTTGAAATCCCTGGCTTGCCTGGTCAAGACACATATGGGAGTTAATGCTTCCTGCTCCTTCCCCCTTCTCTCTCTCATTCACCCCTCCCTTCTGAAATAAATAAAATAAAATGTCATTATTTTTGTTCTGCCTTTTAAAATAAATCTGTGAAATTCTATAATTAATCAACTTAAGCCTTGTTGGCGGGTTGGCATTTTCAGTGGTGACTTTATAAAGGGCAGTGACACACGTCAGACTCCTCACAGCCTCCACATGGGAGCAGCTGCATTAGCTTAGCAGTTCATTGAGCACCTATTGTGTAGCAGGCTCCGTGTTTGGTCCTGGCCCTGGCCCTGAGTATCTCCATTTAATAAGATGCTTAGACCTGTAAGTAGGACTTTAAGCCCATGAGTAAGATCATTTTTCTCCTACATAACTATGTTCACCTGCTCTCAAGAAGTATGTTTATGTTTGGGGAGATGCCATGGAAACCTGGCCCCTACATGATGTCACAGGATTCATCAGAATCCTGGGCCAGTCCTGACTTGCCCCCCCCAAGTGTCACATCACCTTGTTTGTTTGTTTGTTTGTTTTTTACTAATTTTATTTTTTGTAATGGGGTGACATCAATAAATCAGGATACATATATTCAAAGATAACAAGTCCAGCGTATATTGTCGTTCAATTATGTTGCATATCCATCACCCAAAGTCAGATTGTCCTGTCACCTTCTATCTTGTTTTCTTTGTGCCCCTCCCACTCCACCTTTCCCTATCCCATTCCCCCCTCCCCCCCCCGAAACCACCACACTCTTATCAATGTCTCTTAGTTTCACTTTTATGTACCACCTACGTATGGAATAATGCAGTTCCTGGTTTTTTCTGATTTACTTATTTTGCTTCGTATCATGTTATCAAGATCCCACCATTTTGCTGTAAATGTTACAATGTCATCATTTCTTATGGCTGAGTAGTATTCCATAGTGTATATGTGCCACATCTTCTTTAACCAGTCATCTATTGACGGGCTTTTTGGTTGTTTCCATGTCCTGGCCACTGTGAACAATGCTGCAATAAACATGGGGCTGCATGTGTCTTTACGTATCAATGTTTCTGAGTTTTGGGGTATATACCCAGTAGAGGGATTGCTGGGTTACAAGGTAGTTCTATTTGCAGTTTTTTGAGGAACCACCATACTTTCTTCCATAATGGCTGTACTACTTTACATTCCCACCAACAGTGTATGAGGGTTCCTTTTTCTCCACAGCCTCTCCAACATTTGCCATTACCTGTCTTGCTAATAATAGCTAATCGAACAGGTGTGAGGTGGTATCTCATTGCCGTTTTGATTTGCATTTCTCTAATAGCTAAAGAAGATGAGCATCTTTTCATATATCTGTTGGCCATTTGTATTTCTTCCTGGGAGAAGTGTCTGTTCATATCCTCTTCCCATTTTTTTATTGGATTGTTTGTTTGTTTGTTGTTGAGTTTTATGAGTTCTTTGTATATTTTGGATATTAGGCCCTTATCTGAGCTGTTGTTTGAAAATATCATTTCCCATTTAGTTGGCTTTCTGTTTATTTTGTTATCAGTTTCTCTTGCTGAGCAAAAACTTCTTAGTCTGATGTAGTCCCATTCATTAATTTTTGCCTTTCACTTCTCTTGCCTGTGGAGTCAAAATCATAAAATGCTCTTTAAAGCCCAGGTCCATGAGTTGAGTACCTATGTCTTCTTCTATGTACTTAATTGTTTCAGGTCTTATGTTTAGATCTTTGATCCATTTTGAGTTAATTTTTGTACAGGGGGAGAGACTGTAGTCCAGTTTCATTCTTTTGCATGTGGCTTTCCAGTTTTCCCAGCACCATTTATTGAAGAGGCTTTCTTTTCTCCATTGTGTGTTGTTGGCCCCTTTATCAAAAATTATTTGACTATATATATGTGGTTTTATTTCTGGACTTTCTATTCTGTTCCATTGGTCTGAGTGTCTATTTTTCTGCCAATACCATGCTGTTTTGATTGTCGTGGCCCTATAATAGAGTTTGAAGTCAGGTATTGTAATGCCCCCAGCTTCATTCTTTTTCTTTAGGATTGCTTTGGCTATTCGGGGTTTTTTATAGTTCCATATAAATCTGATGATTTTTTGCTCTATTTCTTTAAAAAATGTCATTGGAAGTTTGATGGGAATTGCATTAAATTTGTATATTGCTTTGGGTAATATAGCCATCTTGATTATATTTATTCTTCCTAGCCAAGAACAAGGTATATTCTTCCATCTCATTATATCTTTTTCGATTTCCCTTAACAATGGTTTATAATTTTTATTATATAAGTCTTTACATTCTTTGTTATGTTTATTCCTAAGTATTTTATTTTTTTTGTTGCAATCGTGCAGGGGATTATTCTTTTGAGTTCCTTCTCAGTTGTTTCATTGTTGGCATATAGAAAGGCTATTGACTTCTGTATGTTAATTTTGTATCCTGCGACCTTACTGTATTGGCTTATTGTTTCTAGTAGTCTTTTTGTGGATTCTTTGGGGTTTTCTATGTATAGGATCATATCATCTGCAAAAAGTGATACCTTTACTTCTTCTTTTCGATATGGATGCCTTTTATTTCTTTGTCTTGTCTGATTGCTCTGGCTAGAACCTCTAGTACCACATTAAATAAGAGTGGAGAGAGTGGACAACCCTGTCTTGTTCCTGATTTAAGGGGGAAAGCCTTCAGTTTAGTGCCATTTAATATGATGTTAGCTGATGGTTTATCATATATGGCCTTTATCATGTTGAGATATTTTCCTTCTATACCCATTTTGTTGAGAGTCTTAAACATAAAATTGTGTTGTATTTTATCGAAAGCCTTTTCTGCGTCTATTGATAAGATCATGTGGTTTTTGTTCTTTGTTTTGTTGATATGGTGTATTACGTTAACCGTTTTACGTATGTTGAACCATCCTTGAGATTCTGGATGAATCCCACTTGATCATGATGTATTATTTTTTTAATATGTTGTTGTATTCGATTTGCTAGTATTTTGTTTAGTATTTTAGCATCTGTATTCATTAGAGATATTGGTCTGTAGTTTTCTTTTTTTGTGCCATCCTTGCCTGGTTTTGGTATGAGGGTTATGTTGGCCTCATAAAATGTGTTTGGAAGTATTGCTTCTTCTTCAATTTTTTGGAAGACTTTGAGTAGAATAGGAACCAAGTCTTCTTTGAATGTTTGATAAAATTCGCTGGTATAGCCATCAGGGCCTGGACTTTTATTTTTGGGGAGGTTTTTAATGGTTTTTTCTATTTCTTCTCTACTGATAGGTCTGTTTAGGCTTTCTGCTTCTTCTTGACTCAGTCTAGGAAGGTTGTATTGTTCTAGGAATTTATCCATTTCTTCTAGGTTGTTGAATTTAGTGGCATAAAGTTTTTCATAGTATTCTACAATAATTCTTTGTATATCTACGGTGTCCTG
>NW_027095483.1:0-111824 GCF_036850765.1 Saccopteryx bilineata | reverse complement strand
TAGTCCCGACATGCCAAGTTGTGGGTTCAACCTCCAATAGGAACAACCAGTGATGGCATGGGTAAGTGGAACAACAAGCTGATGTTTCTCTCTCTCTCTCTAAAATCAATAAATTAAAAAAATAAAAATATATTTAATGTGATTCTTGGATAAGAAGATCTTTATCTTTGTTGAGTCTTATACTAATGTGTTTCAAATGTTGCAATAGTACTTCTTTAATATAATCATGGACTTGAGGTGTTTAAAAGGTACAAATCAACTTATACATTTGGCTAGCAGAGATATAGATATGCATATGACAAACTCCCTGCGTTTTGGAGAAGCGTATTAATATTACAGTATTTGTTATGTAATTATGAGTATATGGCTCATCTTTCAGTAGTTAACCCTTAACAATACCTTCTTCTTCTGTTTTGAAATGTGACATGAAAACATAATCATGACTAAACAGGTCTCAATTTAGAGACCTCTGATCAGGAAGCTTGGTTTTATGAACTCAGCAAAAATGGCTCATATCTGGTTTTCTGGCATCATCTAAATCAACATCCCTAGTATAACTGCAGTCCTTCAAGGTGCCTATCCCACCTGTGTATGCCAGGTATCCTCACTGTGTATTGAATTAGGAGGTATCTACTTCAACACAGCTAAAACTTTTGTACCAAATTTGGGGTGGGGATGCTTTCAGAAACATGCTTCTATATTTAGGAAATAATCTAGAAAGATACACAGATGTAAGGCAAATAAGTGTCAGTTTTGAAAAATGTTATATAGGCTCATTCTACGAATTGAGGCTATAAATTTTGCAAGAAATACTATAGTAAGCATCAGTAGCAACCATCAACATGTCGATAAGTAATAAGCTCATGTTTGAGAAGCCTTTGTATACAGGGGTCCCCATACTTTTTACACAGGGGGCCAGTTCACTGTCCCTCAGACCGTTGGAGGGCCGGACTATAAAAAAAAGTATAAACAAATCCCTATGCACACTGCACATATCTTATTTTAAAGTAAAAAAACAAAATGGGAACAAATACAATATTGAAAATAAAGAATAAGTAAATTTAAATCAACAATCTGACCAGTATTTCAACGGGAACTATGCTCCTCTCTCTGACCACCAATGAAAGAGGTGCCTCTTCTGGAAGTGCGGCGGGGGCCGGATAAATGACCTCAGGGGGCCGCATGTGGCCCGCGGGCCGTAGTTTGGGGACCCCTGCTTTGTATATGATGATGCTATTGATCCACCATAGCATCAATGGTGCTGTTTGGTCTGAAAGGGAAGATGGATCTGAGCTGATCTACCTACACTGTATCATGAACAAAAGCTTGCAGTTGAAAAACAGATTTTTCTCTGATTGAATCTGTCTGCTGAAACTGACCTGTTTCAAACCATACTGGCCCTGATCTGCCTGAATCTACTTCTGCTCTGATAGGTAACACTGTTGCCATTTGGGACCCTTTCTGCAGATGGTGGCGGTAGGGAAAACAGCTGTGGTTAGGCTTTCCAGTGGAAAGCAATTTGCATAGTCTGTGTGTGAGCATGTGGCAGAAGGTCATGTGTGTGTAGCCTTATATAGCATTTTCTCCTGTCTGTTTGCTCCTACCATTTGCAAAAGTCCAATAAACGGGAATGCCTCAATGCTTTCAGCTCTGTGGTTCTTCTGTGGTCTGCCTGAATCCAGTGTGAACCTGCTTGTCCTCCATCACTGGCATTACTGTGGCTGAGCCCCTTGACCAGTCCCAACAATAGGCTCCAAGGAACTCACTCTTTGAATGCAGTGCTCTAAGATGATCTCCCTTTCTTTTGTGGAGCTTAGCCCAGCGGGGAAGGGTTTCTAGGACTTGGGCCGAATGACTGTGAAGCTCTACCTCATCCAATGTGTGTGAGCTGCTGTGCAGGTACTGACCACAGAAAGCAGAATTAGCCTCAGCTGGGTGTGGTGCCTGGCAAGCTCTCCTTTTTGATATGCCGCTGGTGATGTGAGTTGGATCCTTCTCTGATGTCTGTAGCTGGCCATTGGATTTACCTGCCTCTTATGAGGGAACTTGTGCAGAACCTGTGATGTCCCTCTGCAACCTTTTTGGAGCTATAAGCAATTCAGAGTTTCTTGCTGCATCTGCTGGGCTCAGGTGCACAGGGAAGGACCAAGCTGCACACCTAGGCTGGCTTTTACCGTTACTAGACCTGGGGGCAATTCAGCAAAAGACCCAAGGTTCCCTGACACCTGCCTCCTGCCACATCTATCTGCTGGCTGCTTGTGAGGTTTGGTCCCTGAAACCTCTGCTAGAGTCTAAGAGCCTGGGGATATTAAGACATCAGGAGAGAAGGTGGGTGTGGCTCCCACCCCACAGCCTAGGTCCTTACTTTTTTCACAGACCTCAGTAGGGAATGGCACCAGGAGTCCAGTGGGTGTAGCCTCTGAGATCCAGAGATGTGGTATTCTCACAATCTGGACAGTTTTTCATGAGGCTGAAGTACCAGTCACAGTCTTGAGAGCCTGTGGGGGTCAGGGGGTGGGGGTGATCAGTGGGAAGCTCAGCCTCAGTGTCAGACAACTATGTCTTTTCAGCTCCCTGCTTTCTGGCCAAGGCCACTTCTCAGCAGGGTACCATCTCCATAGGGTGGGGCAGGAGAGAGCCCTGAGGGTGGGGTAGTTGCTTTTCCCCAGGCTGATGCTGCTCAGAGGGGATGCTCCACCCAAGAAATATGGTGACTGTAGTATTGGAGAATGACTCAGCACAGGGGTTCCAGTGCCCGTTTCCCAAAGTGTCTCTCCCTGGGCCTCCAACTTCACACTCTCCTCATGCAACTCTAGTCCTCTCAGCTCTCCCTGCTAGAGCCCTGAATAAGTGGCTGTGAACTAGATTTTCTGCACTGGTCCTTTAAGACAGAACCTGCATTTCTAAGAGCTCCTGTCTCTTTCTTGCAGACAGAAACCTGGCTCTTTTCACCTCTAAGTGCTGTGTGGGTGCCTCTTCTAGGCTCTGGGGCTCTAGGCTGAGACACCTGCTCTAGGGATGAGGACCTGCACCTCTCAGGGCGAACCTCCCCAGTGAGAGTCCTTCCAGACCCTCAGCCTGGAAGCAGGACAGCCCTGTCTGCATCTCCTCCCTCCCTACCAGTCTCGGTGTGGCTTCTTCTGTGATCTTTGGTTATAAACTCATCTTTGTTTAGTCCAAAGTTGGTTTTTCAGGATGATTATTCTTAAACTTAGTTATACCTCCAGTTTGGTCCTGGGAGTTATATTAAAAAAAAAGAAAAGAAACTTTTAAACAAAATAATGGTGGTTCTAGGACTGATTGTATTTTTTTATTTCACTTAATTTTTTATGATGTGAATTAATATTAATTTTGCATGAAAAACCTTTTTAAAAATTTTATACTTTTAGCATTTTGTTGCCAAAGTAGTCAAAGGAACTATGATTAAATGTTGAGTCATAGCTGTAGGCTAAGGGCTTTATTCTTGTCTGAGCAACAAGGATGGTTCTCAATGAGAAGAGATAACTGTGGTAGAAAGGGCAGTTCAAAGAGAAAGATCCCTAACTTTGCTTTAATCGGTAAGCCTTTGTTATTGTGATTTTTACTCTGTGGCAGGCTGTAGTCAAGGCATATTAGACAATCAGAATTTCCACTGCTGTTATTATATTGGTTATCTTCTGCTGCATACAAAGTATCTCAAAACTCACTAGCTTAAAACAACAAATAGCTACTGTCTCATAGCTATTGTGATCCAAGAATCTTGAGTGTGATTAGCTGAAAGCCTCTGGCTCAAGCCCTATCATGAAGCTACAGTCAAGCTGTTGGCAGGAGATGTAGCCATATTTGAATGTTCAAATGACCTGGGAGATCTGTTTTCAAACATGTGGTTGCTTCTAGGCCTTGGTTTCTAACATGAGGGTCTCATCATAGGCTGCTTGAAGATCATGGAAGCTTGTGAGGAGAGATGAGAGAGACCGAGAGACAGAGTCAGAGAGACCAAGACAGAAAGACAGAGAAGTAATCCACACTGGAAGTCAGTTTTTTATAACCTAATTTAAGAAGTAGCATCATATATTTTCTGCCAAATTCGATTATTGAGAAATGAACCAAATCAGTAATCTTGCTCACATTCAGAGGAGGAATTACACATAGGCATCAATACCAGAAGTCCAGGATGACTAGGGGCAGTGGTGGGATTTAGCTGGTTCTCACCAGTTAGGCAGAACAAATACCTATTTTTTTGTTGAGTTTCATGAACCAGTTATTAAAATGGCACTTGTAATCAGAGTTCTCTCTAAGGTGGGCACCTGGGCAGCTGCCCAATGTGGAAATCACAAATTTACATTCCTTACTCTTTTTTTATCAGTCATCTGTGCAACAGCATATTATAAGCACCTGTAAGAATATTCATTCTATCCACAGGTGAAAAAACTTGCAAGTGAGGATGCCAATCAAGAAGCAACATGGAAATATCTTTAACAGTTTTATTGTTTTTTGTCAGATCCTATTTACTATTTTTTCACTAATATTTTAAAACTCTTTATTATAATAATCTAGTTTGTGTACCTCTTTTATTGTTCTTATTTAAGTATTAAACACAAGAAATAATAAACTACCTTTCAGTATTTCATTTTTTTATACTTAAAACGGTCATTAGGGAAGAGAAACGGTTGTTAAATTATTTGAATCCCACCACTGCCTAGGGGCCATATTTGGGGCTGCCTACCACCGGTCTCTTCAGTATTTGCATTACCAAGCTTCACTTCTACAACCTCTTGGCCCTTCCATCTGGCTTATAATATACAGTGTGTCCGTAAAGTCATGGTGCACTTTTTTTTTTTTTTTTTTTTTATAATTTTATTTTTTTAATGGGGTAACATCAATAAATCAGGATACATATATTCAAAGATAACAAGTCCAGGTTATCTTGTCGTTCAATTATGTTGCATACCCACCACCCAAAGTCAGATTGTCCTCTGTCACCTTCTATCTTGTTTTCTTTGTGCCCCTCCCACCCCCTATCCCTCTCCCATTCCCCCCTCCCCCCCGTAACCACCACACTCTTATCAATGTCTCTTAGTTTCACTATTATGTCCCACCTACGTATGGAATAATACAGTTCCTGTTTTTTTCTGATTTACTTATTTCGCTTCGTATCATGTTATCAAGATCCCACCATTTTGCTGTAAATGTTCCGATGTCATCATTTCTTATGGCTGAGTAGTATTCCATAGTGTATATGTGCCACATCTTCTTTATCCAGTCATCTATTGATGGGCTTTTTGGTTGTTTCCATGTCCTGGCCACTGTGAACAATGCTGCAATAAACATGGGGCTGCATGTGTCTTTACGTATCAATGTTTCTGAGTTTTGGGGATATATACCCAGTAGAGGGATTGCTGGGTCATAAGGTAGTTCTATTTTCAGTTTTTTGAGGAACCACCATACTTTCTTCCATAATGGTTGTACTACTTTACATTCCCACCAACAGTGTATGAGGGTTCCTTTTTCTCCACAGCCTCTCCAACATTTGCTATTACCTGACTTGCTAATAACAGCTAATCGAACAGGTGTGAGGTGGTATCTCATTGCCGTTTTGATTTGCATTTCTCTAATAGCTAAAGAAGATGAGCATCTTTTCATATATCTGTTGGCCATTTGTATTTCTTCCTGGGAGAAGTGTCTATTCATATCCTCTTCCCATTTTTTTATTGGATTGTTTGTTTGTTTGTTGTTGAGTTTTATGAGTTCTTTGTATATTTTGGATATTAGGCCCTTATCTGAGCTGTTGTTTGAAAATATCATTTCCCATTTAGTTGGCTTTCTGTTTATTTTGTTATCAGTTTCTCTTGCTGAGCAAAAACTTCTTAGTCTGATGTAGTCCCATTCATTAATTTTTGCCTTCACTTCTCTTGCCATTGGAGTCAAATTCATAAAATGCTCTTTAAAACCCAGGTCCATGAGTTGAGTACCTATGTCTTCTTCTATGTACTTAATTGTTTCAGGTCTTATGTTTAGATCTTTGATCCATTTTGAGTTAATTTTAGTACAGGGGGACAGACTGTAGTCCAGTTTCATTCTTTTGCATGTGGCTTTCCAGTTTTCCCAGCACCATTTATTGAAGAGGCTTTCTTTTCTCCATTGTGTGTTGTTGGCCCCTTTATCAAAAATTATTTGACTATATATATGTGGTTTTATTTCTGGACTTTCTATTCTGTTCCATTGGTCTGAGTGTCTATTTTTCTGCCAATACCATGCTGTTTTGATTGTCGTGGCCCTATAATAGAGTTTGAAGTCAGGTATTGTTATGCCCCCAGCTTCATTCTTTTTCTTTAGGATTGCTTTGGCTATTCGGGGTTTTTTATAGTTCCATATAAATCTGATGATTTTTTGCTCTATTTCTTTAAAAAATGTCATTGGAATTTTGATGGGAATTGCATTAAATTTGTATATTGCTTTGGGTAATATAGCCATCTTGATTATATTTATTCTTCCTAGCCAAGAACAAGGTATAATCTTCCATCTCATTATATCTTTTTTGATTTCCCTTAACAATGGTTTATAGTTTTCATTATATAAGTCCTTTACATTCTTTGTTATGTTTATTCCTAAGTATTTTATTTTTTTTGTTGCAATCGTGAAGGGGATTATTCTTTTGAGTTCCTTCTCAGTTGTTTCATTGTTGGCATATAGAAAGGCTATTGACTTCTGTATGTTAATTTTGTATCCTGCGACCTTACTGTATTGGCTTATTGTTTCTAGTAGTCTTTTTGTGGATTCTTTGGGGTTTTCGATGTATAGGATCATATCATCTGCAAAAAGTGATACCTTTACTTCTTCTTTTCCGATATGGATGCCTTTTATTTCTTTGTCTTGTCTGATTGCTCTGGCTAGAACCTCTAGTACCACATTAAATAAGAGTGGAGAGAGTGGACAACCCTGTCTTGTTCCTGATTTAAGGGGGAAAGCCTTCAGTTTAGTGCCATTTAATATGATGTTAGCTGATGGTTTATCATATATGGCCTTTATCATGTTGAGATATTTTCCTTCTATACCCATTTTGTTGAGAGTCTTAAACATAAAATTGTGTTGTATTTTATCGAAAGCCTTTTCTGCGTCTATTGATAAGATCATGTGGTTTTTGTTCTTTGTTTTGTTGATATGGTGTATTACATTAACCGTTTTACGTATGTTGAACCATCCTTGAGATTCTGGGATGAATCCCACTTGATCATGATGTATTATTTTTTTAATATGTTGTTGTATTCGATTTGCTAGTATTTTGTTTAGTATTTTAGCATCTGTATTCATTAGAGATATTGGTCTGTAGTTTTCTTTTTTTGTGCCATCCTTGCCTGGTTTTGGTATGAGGGTTATGTTGGCCTCATAAAATGTGTTTGGAAGTATTGCTTCTTCTTCAATTTTTTGGAAGACTTTGAGTAGAATAGGAACCAAGTCTTCTTTGAATGTTTGATAAAATTCGCTGGTATAGCCGTCAGGGCCTGGACTTTTATTTTTGGGGAGGTTTTTAATGGTTTTTTCTATTTCTTCTCTACTGATAGGTCTGTTTAGGCTTTCTGCTTCTTCTTGACTCAGTCTAGGAAGGTTGTATTGTTCTAGGAATTTATCCATTTCTTCTAGGTTGTTGAATTTAGTGGCATAAAGTTTTTCATAGTATTCTACAATAATTCTTTGTATATCTACGGTGTCCGTGGTGATTTCTCCTCTTTCATTTTGGATTTTGTTTATATGAGTTCTTTCTCTTTTTTCCTTGGTAAGTCTTGCCAAGGGTTTGTCAATTTTGTTGATCTTTTCAAAGAACCAGCTCCTTGTTCTATTAATTTTTTCTATAGTTTTTCTGTTCTCTAATTCATTTATTTCTGCTCTGATTTTTATTATCTCCTTTCTTCGGCTGGTTTTGGGTTGTCTTTGTTCTTCTTTTTCTAGTTCCTTAAGGTGGGAAGTTAAGTGGTTCACTTGGGCTCTCTCTTGTTTGTTCATATATGCCTGAAGCGATATGAACTTCCCTCTTATCACTGCTTTTGCTGCATCCCATAGATTCTGATATGTCGTATTGTCATTTTCATTAGTCTGTATATATATTTTGATCTCTGCACTTATTTCTTCTTTGACCCATTCATTTTTTAAAAGTATGTTGTTTAGTTTCCACATTTTTGTGGGATTTTTTTCCTCTTTTTTGCAGTTGAATTCTAGTTTCAAGGCTTTATGATCAGAAAATATGCTTGGTACAACTTCAATTTTTCTGAATTTGCTGATATTGTTTTTGTGGCCCAACATATGGTCAATTCTTGAGAATGATCCATGTACACTGGAGAAAAATGTATACTCAGTCACTTTGGGATGAAATGTCCTGTAGATGTCTATCATATCCAGGTGCTCTAGTGTTTTGTTTAAGGCCACTATGTCTTTGTTGATTCTCTGTTTGGATGACCGATCTAGAGCCGTCAGCGGTGTATTGAGGTCTCCAAGTATGATTGTATTTTTGTCAGTTTTTGTTTTAAGATCAATAAGTAGCTGTCTTATATATTTTGGTGCTCCTTGGTTTGGTGCATATATATTAAGAATTGTTATGTCTTCTTGATTCAGTGTCCCCTTAGCCATTATGAAATGGCCATTTTTGTCTCTGAGTACTTTTCCTGTCTTGTAGTCAGCATTATCCGATATGAGTATTGCTACACCTGCTTTTTTTTGGATGTTATTTGCTTGGAGTATTGTTTTCCAGCCTTTCACTTTGAATTTGTTTTTATCCTTGTTACTTAGATGAGTTTCCTGTAGGCAGCATACAGTTGGATTTTCTTTTTTAATCCATTCTGCTACTCTGTGCCTTTTTATTGGTGAGTTTAATCCGTTTATATTTAGTGTAATTATTGATACTTGTGAGTTCCCTATTGCCATTTTATATCTTGCTTTCTGTTAGTTTTGTGTCTTGTTTGATCCTTCTCTTTCGTTTTTCTATCTTTTGTTTTTATTTGGTTGTATTCCATACATCTTTCCTCTGTTGCTATCTTTTTTATCTCATGTGCTTCTGTGGTGGTTTTTTCAATGGTGGTTACCTTTGAGTAATGAAAAGGGTCCCTACCCTGTTCATTGTAGCGAACTATTTTGTGAGTACTTTTGCACTCCATCGTCCTTTGCTACTGTTAATCTCCGTCTTCTCCCCCTCTTTCTTTTTGTTGTTGTCACAGTTTAAATTTGGTTTTATTGTGTTCTTCTTGGAGCTTTTACTTGTGGCTCTGTTTTTTTTTTTGTTCTTTGTATCTGATTGGAGAACCCCCTTTAGTAATTCCTGGAGTGGGGGTTTTCTGATGATAAATTCCCTCATCTTTTCTGTATCTGTGAATGTTTTTATTTCTCCTTCGTATTTGAAGGATAGCTTTGATGGGTATAGTATTCGTGGCTGAAAGTTCCTCTCTTTCAGGACTTTAAATATTGGGGTCCACTCTCTTCTAGCTTGTAGAGTTTCTGCTGAGAAATCTGATGATAATCTAATGGGCCTTCCTTTATATGTTGTATTCTTCTTTTCCCTGGCTGCCTTGAGAATTTTTTCTTTGCTGTTGGTTTGTGTCAATTTCATTATGATATGCCTTGGAGTAGGTTTGTTGGGGTTAAGAAAACTTGGAGTTCTGTTTGCTTCTTGAACTTGAGGCTTTAGTTCTTTCCACAGGCTTGGGAAGTTCTCATCAATTATTTGTTTAAGTATGTTCTCCATTCCATTTTCTCTCTCTTCTCCCTCTGATATACCTATTATTCTTATGTTATTCTTTTTGATGGAGTCAGATAATTCTTGTAGGGCTATCTCATTTTTTTTAATTTTTGAGTCTCTTTCTTCTTCTCTCTGTTGTGCCTCAAGTTGCTTGTCTTCTATTTCACTAATCCTCTCTTCTATCTGACCTGTTCTATTAGCTAAGCTTGTTACTTCGTGAATTGAGTTTTTCATCTCTGTTTGATTTGTTTTTATAGTTTCAATTTCCTTGGACTTATATTCTTTGTGTTCATGGAGTTGTTTTCTGAGCTCCCTATATTGCCTTTCTGTGTTTTCTTGTATATCTCGGAGGATTTTTAGGATTTCTATCTTGAATTCTCTGTCATTTAGCTCCAAGGTTTCCAATATATTAAATTTTTTCTCCATAGATTTTTCCTCATCTAGCTGGGTTACCTCTCTTTCTTTTGTATCCATGATATTCGATTTTCTCTTCCTTAATGGCATCTGAGGGTGGTTTTGTTGATAGTATTAATGAGATTTAATAAAGAATAAAAAGTTAAAAAAAAATAAAAAAATAACAAATCGAAAAAAGTTGTTTTTTTTTTAAAAAAATTAATAATGAAATAAAGAAAAATAAAATAAAATAAAAATTTTTAAAAAAGGAAATTATTCCCCCCCTCTTTTTTTCCTCTCCTCTCCTCTCCCCTCTTTCTTGAGAAAATCTTGTGGTGGACTGTGAGTTATAACAAACAATGCCTGTGATGGAGGGCCTGAATTGGGGAAAAGTAATAAAGGGGCAAAAAAGAGAGAAAGAAAAAAAAAAAAAAAAAAAGAAAAAAGAAAAAAAAAGAGCGTATGGACCCACAAAAAGCAAATAAGGAAAAAATTTGGGTCAAGAATAAAATGATTTGCTTTTAGGTGTTGGTTTTCTAAGAGTTATGATGAGAGGAATAAGAGGAAAATGGAAAAATGGGGGGACAAATTAAAAACTTACTATTGTATTTAGTGGAACAAGAACTAGATAATATGGAGAGCCAGGGATGGGAGCACTGCTAGTGAGTTAAAAAGGTGAAGTAAAAACCCCCCAAAATGCCACAAACATAGGTTTGAGTCCCAGATAAGATAATTTGTTTGTTATTGAGGTTTGAATGAGAGGAGATGTAAAGGAGAAAGGAAAAAACTAATATAGAGGGAGAAAAGAAAGAGAGAGAGAGAAAAAAAGAGGGAACCACTAAAAGAAGAAAAAAGAAAGGAGAGAGAGAGAGAGAGTTAAGGGTTTTGGAGTGCAACCCTCATAGAGAGAAAGGAAGAGAAAAGAAATGATAATGGGAGATGTAACACTTATGGGTAGTGTAGTTCAAGGAGAGGAGAGAGTAAGACCGGTAGAGAGTTAATCGTCCAAATTGGAGGAGGAAAAAAAAGTCTCAAGAATGAAGATAAGAGAAACAAACGAACAAATATAATAAAATGGGATAGGTTATAAAGTCTGCAGATTATTCTTGATTTTGAGAGGTTATCTTCTTGCTTTTTCTTTTCTCTCCCTCTTCCTGGTTGGTGACTCTGTACCCCGGGTTCTGCCCCTTTGGCACGCTCAGGTAGAGGTTTGCAGTTGATAAGTCTCTATGGTAATGTCATGTATTGTGCTTTATTCTCGTTGGGAGTCGAGGCTCATTAGCATTTATAGGCTCCGACAGTGAGAGAGTCTGTGTTCCTGGAGCCTTTCTCCTAGTCTTTCCTTCCTCAATTAGTAGCCTGATAGTCCAGGTATGGGGTTGCTGCTGCCTCTGCCTGGATAGTAAGAGGCTCAAATTGCTGGCAACTCCCCACTCTATTTCCACTCAGCACAGGGCTCTGGGTAAGGCTCAGTCAGTCAGAGCTGCTAGCATAATCAGGCGGGCTTTCCGCCCACTCGAAGACCTCTGGCTCTGCCACTCTATCTGGTAACACAAGCGGGCGCCCACTTCCGGGGCGCTTGGAGGAAACTCTCACTCACTGTCTGCAACTAGGATATCCGGCCAGCAGTCTCACGCTCTGAGTGAAACCCCCAACCGCAGGGAAAAGTTGCAGCGTTGGAATTGAGTCTCGCTCCGTCCCCGTGCACGGCTTTTGCAAGGCGCTGGGGCGGCCCGAGATTCCGCTTTGGCCCACACAAAGGCCCCTGACTCTGCCCCTCTGTGCGATAACACGGGCGCGCACTGCCGAGGCACTCGGAGGAATCGCTCACTCCTTATCTGCGCGCGCAAACCAGGATATGAGGCCAGCCGCGGTTCCCTCTGAGTGAAACAGCCTCCAGCACGGAAAATCTCCACATGGTGCACTTTTGACCAGTCACAGGAAAGCAACAAAAGACGATAGAAATGTGAAATCTGCACCAAATAAAAGGAAAACCCTCCCAGTTTCTGTAGGATGATGTGGCAGCATGTGCGCATGCGCAGATGATGACCTAATACCGTGTATACAGCTGAGCAGCCCTCAGCCATGCCAGTTGAGATGTGGACGGCACAGAGGAAAGTTCAGTGTGTTCTGTGGCTTGCTAAATTTGAATTTGTGACCAAAGTACAACATGAATATCAGAGCATTTATAATGAAGCACCACCACCTAGGAATAACATTACTCGGTGGGATAAGCAGTTGAAGGAAACCGGCAGTTTGGTGGAGAAACCCCGTTCTGGTAGGCCATCAGTCAGTGACGAGTCTGTAGAGGCTATACGGGATAGCTACCTAAGGAGCCCTAAAAAATCTGTGTGTGGGCCCACATCAAACTGCACTGAATAGGTATGAAACTGGGAGAGTTTTCCTTTTATTTGGTGAAGATTTCACATTTCTATTGTCTTTTGTTGTTTCCTGTGACCGGTCAAAAGTGCACCATGACTTTACGGACACACTGTATATATTGGCTGACACATACCTAAACTTTCTAATCTTAATTAATGACATTAACACATTGATAATTAAAGTCTGATTTCTTCTTAAATGTGTTAAATAGCCCTCTTTCTAATCACAATTTTTTCCTAGTGATTAATAATAAATATCACTTGCTTGAGCACCTCTAAGAAAACCATAATTCTAACTGTATTGGGTAATTGATCTAAAATGAGAAGAATACTTAGCTGATTTGTGTTAAGAGTAGGATAGAAGCAATCATCATTTTATAATAGATTGACATAATATATCTTGTGACTAAATGCCTAGAAATGTAAAGCATATTCATAAATATAATTTACTTTGTAAGCAGTAGATGCTATAGGTGATCTTACCATTTCTAGATATGTATTGTTACTGAAATAGAAATAAAGCAACATGATCTAGAACCCAAGCTTTGAACTCTTTGGGACTAAAAAATGACCTACAGTCCAATTACTTAGGTTAATTCTAGAATGAGAGTGACATAAACTTATTACTCAAATTAGACTCTCCTGTATTATCTGTGTGATCTAACAAACTTGAGTTCTGCAAATCTGCTTGGATTGATGTGGTTTAGTTTATAATTGAATGATGGATATTCACTGTTTTGATTTTTCCCCCCTAATCTCCCACAACTTATTCTGAAACTGCATATTCTTTATTCTCTAAAATTTGTTCTCTCCTTCTTCCACTATAATACATGCTTCCCAAGGAAATTGCCATTTTCTTAGATAACCTCTTTTCCCAGCCTCATCGAGTCATGGCATCTGACTATGTTGAGATATTGATTGGGGTCCATTACATGGGTCAATAATCTCTTTCTCTCTTTTTTGAAAGAACATTTAAATTAGGTTAATTTTACCAAATATCATCATACATTAGCTCATGCAGAAATATTTATACTTGCGCCTGACCAGGCGGTGGTGCAGTGGATAGAGCATCGGATTGGGATGCAGAGAATCCAGGTTTGAAACCCCAAGGTCACAGACTTGAGCGCAGGCTCACCAGCTTGAGTGCGGGGTTGCTGGCTTGAGCGTGGGATCATAGACATGACCCCAAAGTCACTGGCTTGAGTCCAAGTTTGCTGGCTTGAGCAAGGTGTCACTTCTTGTGCTACAGCTCCCTGGTCAAGGCATTTATGAGAAAGCAGTCAATGAACAGTAAGGAGACTAAGGAGCCGCAGTGAAGAATTGATGCTTCTCATCTCTCTCCCTTCCTGTCTGTCCCTATCTGTTCCTCTTTCTGTCTCTCTCTTTGTCCCTTGTCACACACACAAAAAGGAAATATTTATACTTGCATAAGATCAGGGAGTAGTAATATGAAAGAAAATAAAATAAGCTTTATTAAAATTTTATTTTAATAATATAAAATGGACAATAAATAAGTCATAAAAATAAATAATATATTCATATAAGATAATAGTAAAGAATAGGTTAAGAACAAGTATTTAAGTGAGGCTGAAGAATAATAGTATTAATTTTAAAACTTGGAAATGGTAATGGTTTATTAAAAGTTTATTATGTGCCAGATACCAAACATCTGGATAAACTTTTAGAAATTAAAATCCAGTGAAATTTTTAGCAAAACTGAGGTGGGAATAACTATTTTAATTTTATTGACGAAGGCACGAGTCTAGGGGCAGTGACTGTACTTCCTTCAGGCCATCTAGGAAATGCAGAGTCAGAGTATGAAGCACAATCTGCCCAACTCCATACTTGCCTTAGGTCACGAGTGCCAGTCTAAGCCTTTGTTCTGCAGCGGGAGAGGGCGACTGAATTTTCTTTGCGTGCGCTTATGTGTGTGCGCGTGTGTTTAAAGTAGAATAACCTTTGTGAACACTATTATTTTTATAATATAAATCTTCACACCATATGCAGAAATGAATCAGAGAAAGACCAGGCATATTCAGGAAGCATAAAAAGCAGACCATGTGTGAGATGATACTTGGAAATGTTTATAATAAATAAAATTACATGTCTGTGAGCTACAGGAAATTTTTCACTATTTATAAAATACAGGGCAAGATTCAGTTAGTATGGTTTACTATTCCTCAGGAAATGTGTATGATAAGAACTCTGTGAAGGTAAATATACAATATATAAGAATTTCTTACCCAATCAACCCTTTCAGCAGTAAAATCATCCTTTCTGCATAGAAAAATAGATAAAAGATGCAAGATCTCCTGGAACAGAGTCAGTGATGTTATGCTACCCAGACTGATGCTATGCTACCCACATATAATTGTTAATTTACAGTTACTGGATGTCCTTATGCCCCCAGTTGTCTAGAACGGTGGTCCCCAAACACCAGGCCGTGGACCGGTACTGGTCTATGGGCCATTTGGTGCTGGTGCACAGAGAAAGAATAAATAACTTACATTATGTCTGTTTTATTTATATATAAGTCTGAACGATGTTTTATTTTTTTTAAATAACCAGATTCCCTCTGTTACATCTGTCAAAGACTCACTCTTGACACTTGTCTTGGTCATGTCATACATTTATCCATCCCACCCTAAAGGCTAGTCCGTGAAAATATTTTCTGACATTAAACCGGTCCGTGGCCCAAAAAGGGTTGGGGACCACTAGTCTAGAAAACCATTTATATTTTCAGGCTATATCTCATTACTCTTAGTTTCTTCTCATTTGCTTATATTTTGAAATCACTCAGAAGACAAGGAATTGATTAATACACTTATCATAGTCCTGGTAAAGAGGATATGCATTTACTCTTTGATTTTTCTCTACAAGGAAGAAGTGTACCTCAAAGACAGGGCAAAGAGAAGTTACCAAACACCCTGACTTTTAAACTTGAAATTTTCAGCCACAATCTATATAACCTGCCTGAAGAAATTATGTAATTTCACCATACATTTCTTTTTTTTTTTTTCTGAATCTGGAAACTGGGAGAGACAGTCAGACAGACTCCCGCATGCGCCCTACTGGGAACCACCCGGCACGCCCACCAAGGGCGACGCTCTGCCCACGAGGGGGCGATGCTCTGCCCCTCCGGGGCTTCCTCTGCCGAGACCAGAGCCACTCCCCAAGGAGCCATTCCCAGCGCCTGGGAATCTTTGCTCCAATGGGGCCTTGGCTGCGGGAGGGGAAGAGAGAGACAGAGAGGAAGGAGGGGGGTGGTGGAGAAGCAAATGGGCGCTTCTCCTGTGTGCCCTGGCCGAGAATCAAACCCAGGTCCCCCGCACGCCAGGCCGATGCTCTACTGCTGAGCCAACCGGCCAGGGCCTCATCATACATTTCTTAAACATGTAGTATATATCAGGCATTATGTAAGCTTTTAGAAGACACAGGATCCCCAACCTCAATGAGCTTTCAGCTTTAGTAAGGGACAAGTCTAATTCACATGAAATCAATCAATGCATTTTAATAAAGGATACTTTTATGCAACGGATTAAGACTAGAATATTTTATTCAGGCCCCACCAATTAAAGTGTGCTTAGAGCTTTAGGTATGACTTAAGTACTGTGGAGGAGTTATTAACACAAAAGTAGATTCTGTAATTATCACTGAAAGATGGTTGGGACCCACACTACCCCTCTGCGACTCCATCCACAGAGATGATTTGGCTAGACTGTCCATATTATCAGCACCCCATTATTTGACCTCCCCATTTCTGGGGCACTTCTCAAAGATATGAGCATTGAATGATAATTTGTCTGTCTCAGCTTTAAAGAAGCACACACCAAAATGAAAATACAGCCTCAACTGAGTTCAAAAGGAGTAGCGCTACACTAGAAAAGAAAATAGAAGAACTCGATGGCGGGCTGGCATGCTATTCCAGTATACAAGGAATCTGGATATTAGCTTAGCATTTGGGTTAAATATGTTAACATGTTTGTTCGCAGTAGTGAGTTTATGATTGTTTGAGTCAAACCTTATATATAGATGCAGAAATATGCCTATCAATACCAGGGATGTTTCCAGAATTTCTGAAACGAAGAGATGTAGGGATGGAAGTATGGTTTTGAATGGGATGAAAAGAAGTGGGTTTCAAAAACATTTCTATTATTATTTATATTAGAGAATGGGAGGAGTGCTCTGTGCTTGGGAGGGTGCTTTGTACCCCAGGGGGGCCAGTTACTCAGCCTATCTCACCTCTTCTATCAGCTACTCCTGGACCCTGTCACTTAATGCCAGCATTGGCTATTTTAGGAAGTCTAACCAAGTTCATCCACATTTAACACAAATGGTTTCTGCTTGGTATCTTTAAATTCTTAAATATCTATCCAATATCAAAAAACATTTGAACAGAAACTTTCACATAAATAACATAATTGGTCAATTGTGACACCAGATAATCATAGCCCAAAGCTCTTATCACTACATTTATAATGAGCAACCATATTAAAACCAAACATGCAACTTAATCATTTGTACAAATCATGCAAGTCATTGCAACTATTTCAGAGTTTATCTAGAAATCTATTAGTTGGAATTGTAAATATTCAAAAATTACATTTTATATGTATAAATGAATTTTTAGCAAATTAATTTGGTCTGTCTACAATGAATTCTATACACTTTGGAAGTATTGCTTCCAAAATTATGAAGAAATGGCATGTTATTTGGGCAACAAAAGCTGATTTTAATGAGTACATACTGCAAACTTTTAATGAAGCTCATATTTACAATAGCACATTTACAATGTGCCTGGCACTGCAGACTAGCATTTAATATAGTTTCTCATTATCCAAGCAATTTGGCCAGAGTGATACAGAGGAGCTAGAGGCATCATTTAAACTTGATTAGTCCAATTCCAAAATATTTGCTCAAAATCCCTATCCTAAATTTTCTCTTCTGTAGGAATCATGGAGAAAAAAATGTGTGGTTTATTCAGAGTGACTTTTTAATAAAATTGCATTTAACAAAAAACCCCATAATCAAATAATTTCTTTTGCTTGTATTGTTTTCAGTTTTAGCCAGTGGTGTCTCTTTCAGTAGGCTTCTGAGTGATCACTCCCATCTTTGATACACTCCCAATTTAGTGATTTTTGTTTTGAGCATTTTCTTTCTTTCTGGAATTGTAATGTCCACCTCAGGTTCATCTCCTAACTAGCATTACAATCATCTGTTTCTCTTAGGAGACCTGGTTCTTTTATTGGAGAATGGTGCTAGAAACCACATCCAGTGACAGCTATGATAGGTGTCATTTTTATAATCCCCTCAGCAAACATAGCAAGAAATATCTGTGTTTACTAACTCTGTGTGTAGTCATATCTATAAATATTTCTATATGTGTTCATCTGTATCTACTATATATTAAGCTAAGTAAAAGTTTATACTGTCTCCAATTCTAATTTACTATTACACTGGACATTCTAGCCCTCTTCCTTTGCAACTTCCCACACCAGTACTGAGAAACCTATCTCCTACCATCAACCATCCATTTACTTAATTGTTTATTTTCAGTATATATGTATGGTGTCTTGTTATCACAGTATTTACGTCATTGCAGACTCCTTGATCCTCCTAAATTATTATTTTTCAATTGTATGCATTCAGATTCACTCTTTGTGCTATAAAGTTTTATGGATTTTCACAAATTCATAGTATCAAGTCCACCACTATAGTATCATGCAGAATATGTTCATAAATAAATAAGTGGAGGAGAATAGAGAAATCTCCAACACAGATTAATTTTAAAGAAGTTACATAGCTATTATACCCTTAAAGGGATACAGTATAACTCCCCACTACCTAAGGGTCATTTCCTTCTCAAGTGTACATTATGGAAGGAGGTTGGGTGAGAGAGAGGAACTTTACTGTAGAAACACGCTACAAACACTACCTCAGCCAGCTCAACAGTCAGCATATCAGTGACAAATCAAGTTGGTGGCATATACCTTTGACATGATGTGATGTGAATAGCCATTCATCTTTGGGGCCTTATCTTCCAAAGCCATAACCCTAGTATAATAATGAGAAAAACATCAAATAAAACTGAGTTTTTCTGCAAAATATTTGATTAGTATTCTTCAACATTGTCCAGGTCATTAAAAACAAAGCAAGTCTGAAAAATTGTCACAGTCTAGAGGAGCTTAAATAAACAGGATAACTAAATGCAGTATGGTATCCTAGATGGGGTCTTCAATATAAAAAGGACCTTAGTTAAAAAGTAAGACAATCCACCTGACTAGGTGGTGGTGCAGTGTATAGAGCATCGGACAAAGATGCAAAGGACTCAGGTTCAAAACCCTGAGGTCACCAGTTTGAGGACAGGCTCATCAGGCTTACACATAGGCTCATTAGCTTGAGTGAGGGATCGCTGACTTGAATGTGGGATCATAGACATGACCCCAAGGTTGCTGGGTTGAGCCCAAAGGTCACTGGTTTGAAGCCCAAGGTCACTGTCTTGAGCCCAAGGTCAGTGACTTGAGCAAGGGTTCACTCACTCTGTTGTATCCCCCCTGGTCAAGGCACATATGAGCATGTAATCAATGACCAACTAAGGTGCCACAACAAAAAATTGATGCTTCTCATCTCTCATTCTTATTGTCCTTGTCCCTGTCTGTCCCTCTGTCTCTCTCTCTCTCTCTATCTCTGTCACAAAAAAAAGATGAGGTGAATAAAATATGAAGTTAGTTTAATAATAATACTTCAAAATGGGCTCATTAATGTTGGCCAACATACTGTACTTATGTAAGGTGCTAATTATAGGGGAAACTGGGAAAGGAATATATGAGGACTCTCTTTATTATCTTCACAACTTTTCGGTAAATCTAATCTAATATAAAAATTTTTATAAAATAACAAAATATGTGAATAACCTTTAAAGAAGCATAAGTCTAGCACAGATAAAATTCTTGTAAACTAAATAATTATGTATCAAAATAGTGATGAAAAATTCGTGGAAAGAATAACTCTTAAGATTCTAACTAGATCCTGGCTGGTTGGCTCAGTGGTAGAGCATGGGCTTGGCATATGGAAGCCCCAGGTTCAATACCCAGTCATGCCACACAGGAGAACCAACCATCTGCTTCTCTATACCTGCCCTGCCCCCTTTCCCTCCTGTAGTTATGGTTAGATTGGTTCATGTGAGCTAGCCTCAGGTGCTGAGGATGGCTCCATGGTGTCTACCTCAGGTGCTAAAAAAAAATGGCTTGGTTGCCTGAGTAACTGAGCAAAGATCCCAGATGGGTAAAGCATGCCCCCTAGTGGGTTTCCCAGGTAGATCCTGGTGGGGCAAATGTGTGAGTTTGTCTCTCTGCCTCCACTTCTCTCACTAAGAAAAGTAAAAAAGATTCTAAATAGAATTTGAAGAAGGACAAACAAGTAAATTGGAGACAAGAAGTTGTTCCAAACTGGAGGTGAATTTGGGAAATGGTATGGATGGAATTTCAAGAATATGCTAAAATACCCAACATATATGAGAAAGATATGAAATGTAATCACCATTTCTATTTTCAGCAGTATACAAATATTTGAAGTGTGTAATTGGCAATTAGATTTAGACAAATCTAAGCTTCATAGGTTTCTGGAAAAAGATGATAGTGCTTTTCAGGAAAAGTGTTCATGTATCTGATGAACTCTGTTGGAGCACTATAGTAACTTCCCTGAGAAGGCCGAGCACAGTGAGGTTAGCTAATGCAATTTTACTTCTATGCCAGAGATTTCACTGAGCTCTAACTAGAAGACTTATTCAAAGGTGCTGCTTTTATGTATCTGAAAACAAGACATTTTATAACAACTCAAAACAATTTTTTTCCCTTTGGTAATCACTATATTTCATATTACTTTCTTCATCAATAACTGAATTCATGGAATATTTTCTTTCTTTGTATGGCAGAGTTTGTCTGATGCATTTCTTCTGTCTGACAATGAGAAATCAGTGGTGCTTCTTAAACTTGGATTTGCATCCTGCTGATAAGCAATTGGCCTTGTACATTTCAACTGCATAAACTTCTTCCCATTAATTACAGTTTAACTTATCAATTTTCTCAGAATGAGGAAGGCAGAGCATAGGGAAAGAAGTACTGGGCTGACATATATACCTTTTAACAAGTTTCTCTTTTTAAAGTCCAAACTTTGTAACAGTTGTGACTTAGAATAAGACAAAGTGACAGCAATGCCTTTCATCAAGAAAATAATGAGGATCTGCTAATTTTTGAACAAGTCTTATAACATATGAAAGGATTCCATTCCAGCAAGTAGTCACATCTGACTTCCAGTTGATTGTAAGACAGGGAGAGCTCATCCTGGATAGAGACAATCTAGGCAACCACTGCAGCCAAATCTTTAAAATGACCACCAAGCTTCCATCTCCTAGTGACTAATTCTTGCACAGATTTCTGCTTAAATATAGCATCATGAATGCACAAATGCAGAGGATGTGCAAACAGCCAAACTTGTACATATTGCATTCTGTGAGTGATTCTTTCTTTTTATGTCTGGGATGTTGTTTCAAATAATCATGTGGATGCATCTTTGGCAACCTGCCATTTCTCGAGCACATTCATAAAACAATTGGAATGGCTATACCTGGATGCTGTTCACAGAGAAGCATATAATGTGAAACAGCTGCTCTTCCATTGAAATCATTATCGAGTGTCAGTCTGAGAGAGGAGCGGGTATTGGTTTAAGGATCATCAATTAATAATGGCAATGTGGGTTTTAAACATGTGATTTGAGGTTCCTTTTGCATTTTTGCACAGAAGCTGCCTGTGGAAAAGCTCAAGAACTTTTAAGTGTCAATTGGAAATGGCATCCCATCAACTTTTGCACAGAATATAAGAACCACGTCCTTGTTAAGCAGAATATTCTACAGTGAGTTTGGAGAGATCCTAAGACCCAGTATAGGTTATAAGTTGTGTATGACTGAAAAAGAGAAACCAAGGATTTCCAAAGATCAATGGCCATGGGAAGTAATTGCTTACTTTTGTGAAGATAAAAATCATTAACCACACAACTTGGTGACTGTGTGTGTGTGAATGTGTGTATGTGTGGTGGGACATACCATTCTGTGGCATATTTAGCAAATATTTTCATGAACATTAATAACATGCTATATATATTAAACTGTGAAGTAGTAAAGGAGCTATGAAAAGAATGAAGCATGGACATGCCTGCCCATATGGAGTTTATTTTTAATGAGGGATACCGTGTCACATAACATTGTGATAAAGTTATGAGTGGTATGACACAGTTTATTCTTCCTCTTACACTCCCCAAGTACCCACATTGCTCAGGAGATAGAAGAATGAATGAGTTTCAGAGAAAATAACATTAAAGCTGTTTCTTAAAGAATCAGTAGGTCACCAAATCGAGCAGATTGAGTAGAAGGAGAAGTACAGTAGAAGACTTGGAGAGAGGCCAATGCTATTACCTGCAGTGGAGGGACTCAACTATAAAGGGTGTTATCTGAGGACAGTAGGCTTGGGACACAGAGTGAGTATGAAGCAAAGAGGGGCTGAGGTTGAAGACAGGATTGCCAACAGGTTTTTTTGTATTTGTGCTGAGCAGTTTGGACTGAACACTGTAGACTAGCATTGCCTGTGTGGTCTTGTATAATAATTTCCTTAAAATGTTCTGTTAAAAGTTTTTGGTGGAAAAATGCTTTAGTAAAACTGTGAAATCTGTTCCCATCTTTGGGATTCATGATTCATGTTAGGAAATAAGAGGCGTGGAGAAGACTTACAATAAGTAAAGCAGTTTAACTGAGCAATAGGGAGCCAATCAAAAGATTTCATGCAAGAAAGTATGCTAACAGGGCTTACATTTAGGAGCACATTCTGCCGGCACTGCAGAAAATGAACTAAAGTACGGGAAGTCTGGGAGAAGGGAATACATGAGTCCATGGGACAGTGACAAGACTCAGGGAAAGAAGTGCCAATAGAGATGGCAAGACTCAGAATGTTTCTCAGGAAGAGGTAGGATCTGCTCAATGAAAATAATGAATACCATAGCTTGTTTTCCATTGGATTAGCAGTAGCTTTGTGGGAGCTGTAGATTGCCATGGATGGTGGTAAAACTACCTATCAAAGATTGAATATCTACTCTCCGTTTCACAGTGGGTTAGACACTGGAAGCCTGTCATTTTCTCTTCACAATGGTTCAGCTAACTTGGAGTTTCTGAGGGTAGTGATCCTCATAAAGCTTAGGTAAACTAACCCATAGTCATTACTTAGCAGCTACAGAGATGTAACATGGTACAGATTTTCCAGCTCCAGAGACTCTAATTACAGTGTAGGGACCAAGAGCACGCTCTGGACAAGAATGTTTATTGGGAAGGGTCACCTCAGTGCTGCTGCAGATGGTGGCAAATTGATGTTCCCAAGACCAGCACTCTGTTTGGGAAAGAGGGTCTTTGAACTTCTACACGGTCCTGCTTTACACATGAGAAAGTTTTCTGTAGCAATGAGGGAAAGGTGGATGTTATAAAATGCCATTGTGGCCAAATGTGTGCAATGCTGCCCTATTTTCAAAGAGGCCATTCAGCCAGTAAACTCACTCTTCACAAGTTTAGAAACTGCCAAACTGTCTTCCACTGTGACTGTATCATTCTGCATTTTCACTAGCAATGAATAAGATTTCCTGTTGCTCCACATCCTTGTCAGCATTCAGTGTTCCAGATTTTGGCCATTCTGATAGATGTGTAGTAGTATCTCATTGTCGTTTTAATTTGCATTTCTTGGATAATATATCATGTGAAGCATTTCTTCATATACTATTTTCCATCTGTATATCTTCTTTAGTAAAGTATCCATTAATGTCTTTGGCCCATTTCTGAACCAGATAATTGTTTTATAGTTCTTTGTATACTTTAGATAGGTCCTGTACCAGACGTGTCTTTTGCAAATACTTTCTCCCAGTCTATGGTTGTCTTCTTATTCCCTGACATTGTCGTTCACAGAGCAGAAGTTTTTTACTTAAATGAAGTCCAGCTCATCCACTGTTTCTTTATTGAATCATGCCTTTGCTGTTGTATCTGTCACCTTCAAACCCAAGGTCATCTAGTTTCTCCTATGTTATCCTCTAGGAGTTGTATAGTTTTGTATTTTATATTCAGGTCTATGATCCATTTTGGGTTAGTTTTGTGAAGGAGGTAAGGTCTGTGTCTCGGTTTTTTAACATGTGGCTGCCCGTTTTTTCCAGCTCTATTTCTTGAAAAGACTATCTCTGCGCCACCTTTGCTATTTTGCCACAGATCAGTTGACTATATCTATATGGGTCTATTTCTAGGCTCTGCTGTCCCATTGTCTATCCTTTTACCAATACTGCACTGTCTTGATTACAGTAGCTTTAAAATAAGTCTTGAAATTCCAACTTCGTTCCTTTCTTTCAATATTGTGTTGGCTACTTTGGGGTTTTTGCCTTCTTCATAAAACACTAGAATAAATTTGTCCATATGCATAAAATAATTCTCTGAGGTTTTGATTGGGATAGTCTCCCTTCTTCATTCCTGCCCCAGAGTCCACTGCCCAGAAGTTGCTCCTGACTAAACAAAACTCCTTGCTGTTGTCTTTCCTATGGCCTCTCCTTTCCCTTTCAAAATTACTTCTTTATTTTTTAAAACAAAAGTTCTCATATTTATTATTGAACCAACCTACTTGTGCAGAAGCAAAGAAACAAAGAGAAAAATCAGTTTCCCAATAAAACAAGTTCAACTGTCCAGACAGTAAGGTGTATGTGACCTTGAAATAGTCTAAATTTGTGCGCCATCTCACATGTAATTTCTTATTGACACAACTTGGTTCTTCCCCGATGTCACCGTTTGGAGTTGTATCTTATTTTATTACCAGACTTCATCTGAATCTATTGGAGAATGGAACAGTTCTGCTATTGTTTACTGGCCAGTAATTACTCTTTTCCCCTTACCTGATTTCAATAAGATGACATAAAACTCCTAAACTTGACATACTGTCATGAAAAACACATACATGAAGATTGACCTCAGTGCTCCAGGTTGATGCCTTATCCATTGCACCCCCACAGGTCAGGTTCATTAAGTATTATTGTTATATTGATTTCTTTCAACCATTTACTTATTTATGTTATATTTTTCCAAGTGAGAGTAGGGGAGATAGAGAGACAGACTCCTGGATGCATCCCGACTGGGATCCACCCACTCAGCAACCCATCTGGGGTTGTTGGCCAGTGCTCTGCCAAACTGGGGTCATGCTCGCAACCAAGCTATTTTTAGCTTCTGAGGCAGAGGCTACATGGAGCTATCCTCAGTGCCCAGAGCTGATGTGCTGAAACCAACTGAGCCACTGGCTGCAGGAAGGGAAGAAGGAAGAAAGGGGGTGCAGGAGAGGGAGAGAAGCAGATGGCCACTTCTGTGTCCTCTGACCGGTAACTGAACGCAGGACATCCACACGCAGGGCTGACGCTCTACCCTTGAGCCAACTGGCCTGGGCCTCAGCCATTTAAAAATGTAAAAACTATTTTTAACTCAAAGGCTATATAAAATCAGACAGCAGGCCAGAGTTGCAGTAGAGGAAATAGATAAATTAAAAACAGTTGTTTCATTGAAATAGTTCATTCTGCTGTCTATCAAAGATAAGTGGATTAATGGGCAATTTAATAAAGTAGTAGAGTATTTCTGATAAATAAGAGTTGTCAAAATTTATGACAGATTCCTTAATTCTAGTTATCAGGCCTGACTGGTGGTGGCACAGTGGCCCGAGCTCATGCTTGCCAGTTCGAGTAGTGTGGGGTCACCAGCTTGAGCATGGGATAATCAACACGCTCCCAAGGTTGCTGGCTTGAAGCCCAAGGTCTCTGACTTCAGACTTGAGCAAGGGGTAGGCTCTGCTTGAGCCTACCTCTCCCCTACCCCCACCCCTGGTCAAGGCGTGTTTGAGAAGCAATCAATAAAAACTAAAAAAAAAAGGACAGGAATCAGGAGGGGCTGTGGAATTGTTTTCAGAACCTTAGTCCCTATGAATTCTCCGTAATGTTTTTTTTCCCTCTCTAACTTCCCTCTTGCTCTCTTCCTGTGAGTGATTCGCCATTGCTGTATGTACTGGATTACTATCCTTTCCTTTTCCTGAATAAATACTTTTTGCTAATGGAATATGTAGTCAACTCTGTTGACAGCAAACAGAGGCAAAAGAATGTTCTTGCTTTTCATTAGCTTTTGTAGTCCCACAGTTTTGGGTACAGACTGGGTTGGCCTCAAAAGCATTTGTGGAAATCTTAAACATCCTTGGAAAGTTTTAATTTGGACTGAATTTTGACACTATTTGAAAAACCTTAGAAAGAATAAATATATGTTAAAAGGTCAGGTTTAAAAATAATAATAAAATAGCTAACATCCACTGAATTCTGTGAATGTGCCAAACACTGTTCTCACTTATTCTTCATGATAATTCCATAAAAATAAAAAAAATCTACTATGTACTGTCCTCACTTTATATAGAAGTAAAGCACAGAGAAGTTAGGTAATTTTTCTGAGTAGTTAGGCCAGAATTTTTTTTTTTAATTTTTATTTTTTACAGAGACAGAGAGTGAGTCAGAGAGAGGGATAGACAGGAACGGAGAGAGATGAGAAGCATCAATCATTAGTTTTTCATTGTGCGTTGCAACACCTTAGTTGTTCATTGATTGCTTTCTCATATGTGCCTTGACCACGGGCCTTCAGCAGACCAATTAACCCCTTGCTGGAGCCAGCGACCTTGGGTTCAAGCTGGTGGGCTTTTCCTCAAACCAGATGAGCCCGCACTCAAGCTGGGGACCTCGGGGTCTCGAACCTGGGTCTTCTGCATCCCAGACCGAAGATCTATCCACTGTGCACTGCCTGGTCAGGCAGTAGTTAGGCCAGAATTTAAACTCAGGTAGTCTATTTCAAGGAGTTTAATAAAGAGATGTACTTAGAAGTGCAGGGATGAGAAAGCCAAGCAAAATGTTGTTGATAATCAGGTTAAACTTAATTTTACAAATAAGAAAAACGAGTGTCAAAGTTATTAAGACTTTCCAAGGTCGCACAGCAAGATCAGAAGAAATAAATCTCAGATTTCTTAATTACCAGGCATGTCATTTCTTTTGTTCTGCTACACTGCATGCCCTTCAAAACCTAACTGAGTAGAATGAAATGAGTAAACATGTTAAGTTTCAGAGCCAGATACACAATTTATGTAGAACATAGAAAAATCTTGCTTTAGGGTCTAAAATATAAAATTAACTTAAAGCCATTTTGAGTAAAATTTGAATTAACAATTAAAATGCAAATTAAACTCTAAGAATGCTAATACTCAATAAGATAGTTTTATTAAATGACAAATTAAGTTTTAAACTCCTCATTTTTATGAAGAGACTGGAATAAATAATGGAATTCATTTACATCTTTCAAATTAAAAGAAATTGTTCTTAAGCTTGTTTTTTAAAGTAATTTTTTTACTACTTCAGAACAAAGTAAATGTACATTGCCAAAAAACTTAGGTAAAGCAAAATGAAATAAAATTATTAGTACTCCTTCCATCCAAGTACTAGTATGAAGGATTTTTTTTACCACAACAAAAATATATTAAAATAAATTGAATAAATTAAAAAAACTACTCCTTTTAAGTGGACAGTTCCTGTTTACATGGATTCATTTAACATTTACTGAACTAAAAATTTTAAATTGGAACTGGCACTGCACCAGATACTTGGGACTACGAAGATAAGCAGGACAGCTTGTCCCTAAAAGACTTACAGTATATGGGAGGAGATATATAAACAAATGTTTATCATAAATAATGCAAAACGTGTCAAATACAAGGAAAGTTGTAAGCTCACAATTGTGGCTGAGACACTATAATCATTTTGGAATTCGGTTTTTCCAAAGCAAACGTTCAACACAAGACTGGGACAGGATTATTACAGCACGACAGGATAAACTTAGGTGAAAACATTTAGGTAGTTGTCAAGTTAAGTTTAAACCTTTCAAACTCAGTGTTCAGCAAGCTGGACCCGCACGTACTGATAATACTCCGGGACAGAGACACTTCCAGTCACATTGACTGGGAGTACTCCTGAGACGCCTAAGGGAGCGGTGCATCCTGGGACTTGTAGTTTCTATCAGGACACTGCAACTCCATTTCTAAGGCACTTCTCCCTTTTAAACTCAGGTACAACAGTCAGATTAAGCCCTGCAGGAGTCCTCAAACTTTTTATAAAAACCGCCCACTTTTGCAGTGCTGGTAGACCTGGTCCCTACCGCCCACTAGTGGGCGTTCTAGCTTTCATGATGGGCCAATTGCGGAGATGTTTCGTTACACGGTAGGGACCAGGTGGACCAGCACTGCAAAAGTGGGCGGTTTTTATAAAAAATTTGACGACCCCTGCAGGGCTTAATCTGACTGTTGTACCTGAGTTTAAAAGGGAGAAGTGCCTTAGAAATGGAGTTGCAGTGTCCTGATAGAAACTACAAGTCCCAGGATGCACCGCTCCCTTAGGCGTCTCAGGAGTACTCCCAGTCAATGTGACTGGAAGTGTCTCTGTCCCGGAGTATTATCAGTACGTGCGGGTCCAGCTTGCTGAACACTGAGTTTGAAAGGTTTAAACTTAACTTGACAACTACCTAAATGTTTTCACCTAAGTTTATCCTGTCGTGCTGTAATAATCCTGTCCCAGTCTTGTGTTGAACGTTTGCTTTGGAAAAACCGAATTCCAAAATGATTATAGTGTCTCAGCCACAATTGTGAGCTTACAACTTTCCTTGTATTTGACACGTTTTGCATTATTTATGATAAACATTTGTTTATATATCTCCTCCCATATACTGTAAGTCTTTTAGGGACAAGCTGTCCTGCTTATCTTCGTAGTCCCAAGTATCTGGTGCAGTGCCAGTTCCAATTTAAAATTTTTAGTTCAGTAAATGTTAAATGAATCCATGTAAACAGGAACTGTCCACTTAAAAGGAGTAGTTTTTTTAATTTATTCAATTTATTTTAATATATTTTTGTTGTGGTAAAAAAAATCCTTCATACTAGTACTTGGATGGAAGGAGTACTAATAATTTTATTTCATTTTGCTTTACCTAAGTTTTTTGGCAATGTACATTTACTTTGTTCTGAAGTAGTAAAAAAATTACTTTAAAAAACAAGCTTAAGAACAATTTCTTTTAATTTGAAAGATGTAAATGAATTCCATTATTTATTCCAGTCTCTTCATAAAAATGAGGAGTTTAAAACTTAATTTGTCATTTAATAAAACTATCTTATTGAGTATTAGCATTCTTAGAGTTTAATTTGCATTTTAATTGTTAATTCAAATTTTACTCAAAATGGCTTTAAGTTAATTTTATATTTTAGACCCTAAAGCAAGATTTTTCTATGTTCTACATAAATTGTGTATCTGGCTCTGAAACTTAACATGTTTACTCATTTCATTCTACTCAGTTAGGTTTTGAAGGGCATGCAGTGTAGCAGAACAAAAGAAATGACATGGCCTGGTAATTAAGAAATCTGAGATTTATTTCTTCTGATCTTGCTGTGCGACCTTGGAAAGTCTTAATAACTTTGACACTCGTTTTTCTTATTTGTAAAATTAAGTTTAACCTGATTATCAACAACATTTTGCTTGGCTTTCTCATCCCTGCACTTCTAAGTACATCTCTTTATTAAACTCCTTGAAATAGACTACCTGAGTTTAAATTCTGGCCTAACTACTGCCTGACCAGGCAGTGCACAGTGGATAGATCTTCGGTCTGGGATGCAGAAGACCCAGGTTCGAGACCCCGAGGTCCCCAGCTTGAGTGCGGGCTCATCTGGTTTGAGGAAAAGCCCACCAGCTTGAACCCAAGGTCGCTGGCTCCAGCAAGGGGTTAATTGGTCTGCTGAAGGCCCGTGGTCAAGGCACATATGAGAAAGCAATCAATGAACAACTAAGGTGTTGCAACGCACAATGAAAAACTAATGATTGATGCTTCTCATCTCTCTCCGTTCCTGTCTATCCCTCTCTCTGACTCACTCTCTGTCTCTGTAAAAAATAAAAATTAAAAAAAAAAATTCTGGCCTAACTACTCAGAAAAATTACCTAACTTCTCTGTGCTTTACTTCTATATAAAGTGAGGACAGTACATAGTAGATTTTTTTTATTTTTATGGAATTATCATGAAGAATAAGTGAGAACAGTGTTTGGCACATTCACAGAATTCAGTGGATGTTAGCTATTTTATTATTATTTTTAAACCTGACCTTTTAACATATATTTATTCTTTCTAAGGTTTTTCAAATAGTGTCAAAATTCAGTCCAAAT
Source organism: Saccopteryx bilineata (assembly GCF_036850765.1). Taxonomy (NCBI): domain Eukaryota; kingdom Metazoa; phylum Chordata; class Mammalia; order Chiroptera; family Emballonuridae; genus Saccopteryx; species Saccopteryx bilineata. The sequence continues at coordinate 82,019 of NW_027095483.1, read as the reverse complement.
TAAAACTTTCCAAGGATGTTTAAGATTTCCACAAATGCTTTTGAGGCCAACCCAGTCTGTACCCAAAACTGTGGGACTACAAAAGCTAATGAAAAGCAAGAACATTCTTTTGCCTCTGTTTGCTGTCAACAGAGTTGACTACATATTCCATTAGCAAAAAGTATTTATTCAGGAAAAGGAAAGGATAGTAATCCAGTACATACAGCAATGGCGAATCACTCACAGGAAGAGAGCAAGAGGGAAGTTAGAGAGGGAAAAAAAACATTACGGAGAATTCATAGGGACTAAGGTTCTGAAAACAATTCCACAGCCCCTCCTGATTCCTGTCCTTTTTTTTTTAGTTTTTATTGATTGCTTCTCAAACACGCCTTGACCAGGGGTGGGGGTAGGGGAGAGGTAGGCTCAAGCAGAGCCTACCCCTTGCTCAAGTCTGAAGTCAGAGACCTTGGGCTTCAAGCCAGCAACCTTGGGAGCGTGTTGATTATCCCATGCTCAAGCTGGCGACCCCACACTACTTGAACTGGCAAGCATGAGCTCGGGCCACTGTGCCACCACCAGTCAGGCCTGATAACTAGAATTAAGGAATCTGTCATAAATTTTGACAACTCTTATTTATCAGAAATACTCTACTACTTTATTAAATTGCCCATTAATCCACCTATCTTTGATAGACAGCAGAATGAACTATTTCAGTGAAACAACTGTTTGTAATATATCTATTTCCTCTACTGCAACTCTGGCCTGCTGTCTGATTTTATATAGCCTTTGAGTTAAAAATAGTTTTTACATTTTTAAATGGCTGAGGCCCAGGCCAGTTGGCTCAAGGGTAGAGCGTCAGCCCTGCGTGTGGATGTCCTGGGTTCAGTTACCGGTCAGAGGACACAGAAGTGGCCATCTGCTTCTCTCCCTCTCCTGCACCCCCTTTCTTCCTTCTTCCCTTCCTGCAGCCAGTGGCTCAGTTGGTTTCAGCGCATCAGCTCTGGGCACTGAGGATGGCTCCATGTAGCCTCTGCCTCAGAAGCTAAAAGTAGCTTGGTTGCGAGCATGACCCCAGTTTGGCAGAGCACTGGCCAACAACCCCAGATGGGTTGCTGAGTGGGTGGGTCCCAGTCGGGATGCATCCAGGAGTCTGTCTCTCTATCTCCCCTACTCTCACTTGGAAAAATATAAAATAAATAAGTAAATGGTTGAAAGAAATCAATATAACAATAATACTTAATGAACCTGACCTGTGGGGGCGCAATGGATAAGGCATCAACATGGAGCACTGAGGTCAATCTTCATGTATGTGTTTTTCATGACAGTATGTCAAGTTTAGGAGTTTTATGTCATCTTATTGAAATCAGGTAAGGGGAAAAGAGTAATTACTGGCCAGTAAACAATAGCAGAACTGTTCCATTCTCCAATAGATTCAGATGAAGTCTGGTAATAAAATAAGATACAACTCCAAACGGTGACATCGGGGAAGAACCAAGTTGTGTCAATAAGAAATTACATGTGAGATGGCGCACAAATTTAGACTATTTCAAGGTCACATACACCTTACTGTCTGGACAGTTGAACTTGTTTTATTGGGAAACTGATTTTTCTCTTTGTTTCTTTGCTTCTGCACAAGTAGGTTGGTTCAATAATAAATATGAGAACTTTTGTTTTAAAAAATAAAGAAGTAATTTTGAAAGGGAAAGGAGAGGCCATAGGAAAGACAACAGCAAGGAGTTTTGTTTAGTCAGGAGCAACTTCTGGGCAGTGGACTCTGGGGCAGGAATGAAGAAGGGAGACTATCCCAATCAAAACCTCAGAGAATTATTTTATGCATATGGACAAATTTATTCTAGTGTTTTATGAAGAAGGCAAAAACCCCAAAGTAGCCAACACAATATTGAAAGAAAGGAACGAAGTTGGAATTTCAAGACTTATTTTAAAGCTACTGTAATCAAGACAGTGCAGTATTGGTAAAAGGATAGACAATGGGACAGCAGAGCCTAGAAATAGACCCATATAGATATAGTCAACTGATCTGTGGCAAAATAGCAAAGGTGGCGCAGAGATAGTCTTTTCAAGAAATAGAGCTGGAAAAAACGGGCAGCCACATGTTAAAAAACCGAGACACAGACCTTACCTCCTTCACAAAACTAACCCAAAATGGATCATAGACCTGAATATAAAATACAAAACTATACAACTCCTAGAGGATAACATAGGAGAAACTAGATGACCTTGGGTTTGAAGGTGACAGATACAACAGCAAAGGCATGATTCAATAAAGAAACAGTGGATGAGCTGGACTTCATTTAAGTAAAAAACTTCTGCTCTGTGAACGACAATGTCAGGGAATAAGAAGACAACCATAGACTGGGAGAAAGTATTTGCAAAAGACACGTCTGGTACAGGACCTATCTAAAGTATACAAAGAACTATAAAACAATTATCTGGTTCAGAAATGGGCCAAAGACATTAATGGATACTTTACTAAAGAAGATATACAGATGGAAAATAGTATATGAAGAAATGCTTCACATGATATATTATCCAAGAAATGCAAATTAAAACGACAATGAGATACTACTACACATCTATCAGAATGGCCAAAATCTGGAACACTGAATGCTGACAAGGATGTGGAGCAACAGGAAATCTTATTCATTGCTAGTGAAAATGCAGAATGATACAGTCACAGTGGAAGACAGTTTGGCAGTTTCTAAACTTGTGAAGAGTGAGTTTACTGGCTGAATGGCCTCTTTGAAAATAGGGCAGCATTGCACACATTTGGCCACAATGGCATTTTATAACATCCACCTTTCCCTCATTGCTACAGAAAACTTTCTCATGTGTAAAGCAGGACCGTGTAGAAGTTCAAAGACCCTCTTTCCCAAACAGAGTGCTGGTCTTGGGAACATCAATTTGCCACCATCTGCAGCAGCACTGAGGTGACCCTTCCCAATAAACATTCTTGTCCAGAGCGTGCTCTTGGTCCCTACACTGTAATTAGAGTCTCTGGAGCTGGAAAATCTGTACCATGTTACATCTCTGTAGCTGCTAAGTAATGACTATGGGTTAGTTTACCTAAGCTTTATGAGGATCACTACCCTCAGAAACTCCAAGTTAGCTGAACCATTGTGAAGAGAAAATGACAGGCTTCCAGTGTCTAACCCACTGTGAAACGGAGAGTAGATATTCAATCTTTGATAGGTAGTTTTACCACCATCCATGGCAATCTACAGCTCCCACAAAGCTACTGCTAATCCAATGGAAAACAAGCTATGGTATTCATTATTTTCATTGAGCAGATCCTACCTCTTCCTGAGAAACATTCTGAGTCTTGCCATCTCTATTGGCACTTCTTTCCCTGAGTCTTGTCACTGTCCCATGGACTCATGTATTCCCTTCTCCCAGACTTCCCGTACTTTAGTTCATTTTCTGCAGTGCCGGCAGAATGTGCTCCTAAATGTAAGCCCTGTTAGCATACTTTCTTGCATGAAATCTTTTGATTGGCTCCCTATTGCTCAGTTAAACTGCTTTACTTATTGTAAGTCTTCTCCACGCCTCTTATTTCCTAACATGAATCATGAATCCCAAAGATGGGAACAGATTTCACAGTTTTACTAAAGCATTTTTCCACCAAAAACTTTTAACAGAACATTTTAAGGAAATTATTATACAAGACCACACAGGCAATGCTAGTCTACAGTGTTCAGTCCAAACTGCTCAGCACAAATACAAAAAAACCTGTTGGCAATCCTGTCTTCAACCTCAGCCCCTCTTTGCTTCATACTCACTCTGTGTCCCAAGCCTACTGTCCTCAGATAACACCCTTTATAGTTGAGTCCCTCCACTGCAGGTAATAGCATTGGCCTCTCTCCAAGTCTTCTACTGTACTTCTCCTTCTACTCAATCTGCTCGATTTGGTGACCTACTGATTCTTTAAGAAACAGCTTTAATGTTATTTTCTCTGAAACTCATTCATTCTTCTATCTCCTGAGCAATGTGGGTACTTGGGGAGTGTAAGAGGAAGAATAAACTGTGTCATACCACTCATAACTTTATCACAATGTTATGTGACACGGTATCCCTCATTAAAAATAAACTCCATATGGGCAGGCATGTCCATGCTTCATTTATTTATAGCTCCTTTACTACTTCACAGTTTAATATATATAGCATGTTATTAATGTTCATGAAAATATTTGCTAAATATGCCACAGAATGGTATGTCCCACCACACATACACACATTCACACACACACAGTCACCAAGTTGTGTGGTTAATGATTTTTATCTTCACAAAAGTAAGCAATTACTTCCCATGGCCATTGATCTTTGGAAATCCTTGGTTTCTCTTTTTCAGTCATACACAACTTATAACCTATACTGGGTCTTAGGATCTCTCCAAACTCACTGTAGAATATTCTGCTTAACAAGGACGTGGTTCTTATATTCTGTGCAAAAGTTGATGGGATGCCATTTCCAATTGACACTTAAAAGTTCTTGAGCTTTTCCACAGGCAGCTTCTGTGCAAAAATGCAAAAGGAACCTCAAATCACATGTTTAAAACCCACATTGCCATTATTAATTGATGATCCTTAAACCAATACCCGCTCCTCTCTCAGACTGACACTCGATAATGATTTCAATGGAAGAGCAGCTGTTTCACATTATATGCTTCTCTGTGAACAGCATCCAGGTATAGCCATTCCAATTGTTTTATGAATGTGCTCGAGAAATGGCAGGTTGCCAAAGATGCATCCACATGATTATTTGAAACAACATCCCAGACATAAAAAGAAAGAATCACTCACAGAATGCAATATGTACAAGTTTGGCTGTTTGCACATCCTCTGCATTTGTGCATTCATGATGCTATATTTAAGCAGAAATCTGTGCAAGAATTAGTCACTAGGAGATGGAAGCTTGGTGGTCATTTTAAAGATTTGGCTGCAGTGGTTGCCTAGATTGTCTCTATCCAGGATGAGCTCTCCCTGTCTTACAATCAACTGGAAGTCAGATGTGACTACTTTCTGGAATGGAATCCTTTCATATGTTATAAGACTTGTTCAAAAATTAGCAGATCCTCATTATTTTCTTGATGAAAGGCATTGCTGTCACTTTGTCTTATTCTAAGTCACAACTGTTACAAAGTTTGGACTTTAAAAAGAGAAACTTGTTAAAAGGTATATATGTCAGCCCAGTACTTCTTTCCCTATGCTCTGCCTTCCTCATTCTGAGAAAATTGATAAGTTAAACTGTAATTAATGGGAAGAAGCTTATGCAGTTGAAATGTACAAGGCCAATTGCTTATCAGCAGGATGCAAATCCAAGTTTAAGAAGCACCACCGATTTCTCATTGTCAGACAGAAGAAATGCATCAGACAAACTCTGCCATACAAAGAAAGAAAATATTCCATGAATTCAGTTATTGATGAAGAAAGTAATATGAAATATAGTGATTACCAAAGGGAAAAAAATTGTTTTGAGTTGTTATAAAATGTCTTGTTTTCAGATACATAAAAGCAGCACCTTTGAATAAGTCTTCTAGTTAGAGCTCAGTGAAATCTCTGGCATAGAAGTAAAATTGCATTAGCTAACCTCACTGTGCTCGGCCTTCTCAGGGAAGTTACTATAGTGCTCCAACAGAGTTCAGCAGATACATGAACACTTTTCCTGAAAAGCACTATCATCTTTTTCCAGAAACCTATGAAGCTTAGATTTGTCTAAATCTATTTGCCAATTACACACTTCAAATATTTGTATACTGCTGAAAATAGAAATGGTGATTACATTTCATATCTTTCTCATATATGTTGGGTATTTTAGCATATTCTTGAAATTCCATCCATACCATTTCCCAAAATTCACCTCCAGTTTGGAACAACTTCTTGTCTCCAATTTACTTGTTTGTCCTTCTTCAAATTCTATTTAGAATCTTTTTTACTTTTCTTAGTGAGAGAAGTGGAGGCAGAGAGACAAACTCACACATTTGCCCCCACCAGGATCTACCTGGGAAACCCACTAGGGGGCGATGCTTTACCCATCTGGGATCTTTGCTCAGTTACTCAGCAACCAAGCCATTTTTTTTAGCACCTGAGGTAGACACCATGGAGCCATCCTCAGCACCTGAGGCTAGCTCACATGAACCAATCTAACCATAACTACAGGAGGGAAAGGGGGCAGGGCAGGTATAGAGAAGCAGATGGTTGGTTCTCCTGTGTGCCATGACTGGGTATTGAACCTGGGGCTTCCATATGCCAAGCCCATGCTCTACCACTGAGCCAACCAGCCAGGATCTAGTTAGAATCTTAAGAGTTATTCTTTCCACGAAATTTTTCATCACTATTTTGATACATAATTATTTAGTTTACAAGAATTTTATCTGTGCTAGACTTATGCTTCTTTAAAGGTTATTCACATATTTTGTTATTTTATAAAAATTTTTATATTAGATTAGATTTACCGAAAAGTTGTGAAGATAATAAAGAGAGTCCTCATATATTCCTCTCCCAGTTTCCCCTATAATTAGCACCTTACATAAGTACAGTATGTTGGCCAACATTAATGAGCCCATTTTGAAGTATTATTATTAAACTAACTTCATATTTTATTCACCACATCTTTTTTTTGTGACAGAGATAGAGAGAGAGAGAGAGAGACAGAGGGACAGACAGGGACAAGGACAATAAGAATGAGAGATGAGAAGCATCAATTTTTTGTTGTGGCACCTTAGTTGGTCATTGATTACATGCTCATATGTGCCTTGACCAGGGGGATACAACAGAGTGAGTGAACCCTTGCTCAAGTCACTGACCTTGGGCTCAAGACAGTGACCTTGGTCTTCAAACCAGTGACCTTTGGGCTCAACCCAGCAACCTTGGGGTCATGTCTATGATCCCACATTCAAGTCAGCGATCCCTCACTCAAGCTAATGAGCCTATGTATAAGCCTGATGAGCCTGTCCTCAAACTGGTGACCTCAGGGTTTTGAACCTGAGTCCTTTGCATCTTTGTCCGATGCTCTATACACTGCACCACCACCTAGTCAGGTGGATTGTCTTACTTTTTAACTAAGGTCCTTTTTATATTGAAGACCCCATCTAGGATACCATACTGCATTTAGTTATCCTGTTTATTTAAGCTCCTCTAGACTGTGACAATTTTTCAGACTTGCTTTGTTTTTAATGACCTGGACAATGTTGAAGAATACTAATCAAATATTTTGCAGAAAAACTCAGTTTTATTTGATGTTTTTCTCATTATTATACTAGGGTTATGGCTTTGGAAGATAAGGCCCCAAAGATGAATGGCTATTCACATCACATCATGTCAAAGGTATATGCCACCAACTTGATTTGTCACTGATATGCTGACTGTTGAGCTGGCTGAGGTAGTGTTTGTAGCGTGTTTCTACAGTAAAGTTCCTCTCTCTCACCCAACCTCCTTCCATAATGTACACTTGAGAAGGAAATGACCCTTAGGTAGTGGGGAGTTATACTGTATCCCTTTAAGGGTATAATAGCTATGTAACTTCTTTAAAATTAATCTGTGTTGGAGATTTCTCTATTCTCCTCCACTTATTTATTTATGAACATATTCTGCATGATACTATAGTGGTGGACTTGATACTATGAATTTGTGAAAATCCATAAAACTTTATAGCACAAAGAGTGAATCTGAATGCATACAATTGAAAAATAATAATTTAGGAGGATCAAGGAGTCTGCAATGACGTAAATACTGTGATAACAAGACACCATACATATATACTGAAAATAAATAATTAAGTAAATGGATGGTTGATGGTAGGAGATAGGTTTCTCAGTACTGGTGTGGGAAGTTGCAAAGGAAGAGGGCTAGAATGTCCAGTGTAATAGTAAATTAGAATTGGAGACAGTATAAACTTTTACTTAGCTTAATATATAGTAGATACAGATGAACACATATAGAAATATTTATAGATATGACTACACACAGAGTTAGTAAACACAGATATTTCTTGCTATGTTTGCTGAGGGGATTATAAAAATGACACCTATCACAGCTGTCACTGGATGTGGTTTCTAGCACCATTCTCCAATAAAAGAACCAGGTCTCCTAAGAGAAACAGATGATTGTAATGCTAGTTAGGAGATGAACCTGAGGTGGACATTACAATTCCAGAAAGAAAGAAAATGCTCAAAACAAAAATCACTAAATTGGGAGTGTATCAAAGATGGGAGTGATCACTCAGAAGCCTACTGAAAGAGACACCACTGGCTAAAACTGAAAACAATACAAGCAAAAGAAATTATTTGATTATGGGGTTTTTTGTTAAATGCAATTTTATTAAAAAGTCACTCTGAATAAACCACACATTTTTTTCTCCATGATTCCTACAGAAGAGAAAATTTAGGATAGGGATTATGAGCAAATATTTTGGAATTGGACTAATCAAGTTTAAATGATGCCTCTAGCTCCTCTGTATCACTCTGGCCAAATTACTTGGATAATGAGAAACTATATTAAATGCTAGTCTGCAGTGCCAGGCACATTGTAAATGTGCTATTGTAAATATGAGCTTCATTAAAAGTTTGCAGTATGTACTCATTAAAATCAGCTTTTGTTGCCCAAATAACATGCCATTTCTTCATAATTTTGGAAGCAATACTTCCAAAGTGTATAGAATTCATTGTAGACAGACCAAATTAATTTGCTAAAAATTCATTTATACATATAAAATGTAATTTTTGAATATTTACAATTCCAACTAATAGATTTCTAGATAAACTCTGAAATAGTTGCAATGACTTGCATGATTTGTAAAAATGATTAAGTTGCATGTTTGGTTTTAATATGGTTGCTCATTATAAATGTAGTGATAAGAGCTTTGGGCTATGATTATCTGGTGTCACAATTGACCAATTATGTTATTTATGTGAAAGTTTCTGTTCAAATGTTTTTTGATATTGGATAGATATTTAAGAATTTAAAGATACCAAGCAGAAACCATTTGTGTTAAATGTGGATGAACTTGGTTAGACTTCCTAAAATAGCCAATGCTGGCATTAAGTGACAGGGTCCAGGAGTAGCTGATAGAAGAGGTGAGATAGGCTGAGTCACTGGCCCCCCTGGGGTACAAAGCACCCTCCCAAGCACAGAGCACTCCTCCCGTGCTCTAATATAAATAATAATAGAAATGTTTTTGAAACCCACTTCTTTTCATCCCATTCAAAACCATACTTCCATCCCTACATCTCTTCGTTTCAGAAATTCTGGAAACATCCCTGGTATTGATAGGCATATTTCTGCATCTATATATAAGGTTTGACTCAAACAATCATAAACTCACTACTGTGAACAAACATGTTAACATAATTAGCCCAAATGCTAAGCTAATATCCAGATTCCTTGTATACTGGAATAGCATGCCAGCCCCCCATCGAGTTCTTCTATTTTCTTTTCTAGTGTAGTGCTACTCCTTTTGAACTCAGTTGAGGCTGTATTTTCATTTTGGTGTGTGCTTCTTTAAAGCTGAGACAGACAAATTATCATTCAATGCCCATATCTTTGAGAAGTGCCCCAGAAATGGGGAGGTCAAATAATGGGGTGCTGATAATATGGACAGTCTAGCCAAATCATCTCTGTGGATGGAGTCGCAGAGGGGTAGTGTGGGTCCCAACCATCTTTCAGTGATAATTACAGAATCTACTTTTGTGTTAATAACTCCTCCACAGTACTTAAGTCATACCTAAAGCTCTAAGCACACTTTAATTGGTGGGGCCTGAATAAAATATTCTAGTCTTAATCCGTTGCATAAAAGTATCCTTTATTAAGATGTATTGATTGATTTCATGTGAATTAGACTTGTCCCTTACTAAAGCTGAAAGCTCATTGAGGTTGGGGATCCTGTGTCTTCTAAAAGCTTACATAATGCCTGATATATACTACATGTTTAAGAAATGTATGATGAGGCCCTGGCCGGTTGGCTCAGCAGTAGAGCATCGGCCTGGCGTGTGGGGGACCCGGGTTTGATTCCCGGCCAGGGCACACAGGAGAAGCGCCCATTTGCTTCTCCACCACCCCCCTCCTTCCTCTCTGTCTCTCTCTTCCCCTCCCGCAGCCAAGGCCCCATTGGAGCAAAGATTCCCAGGCGCTGGGAATGGCTCCTTGGGGAGTGGCTCTGGTCTCAGCAGAGGAAGCCCCGGAGGGGCAGAGCATCGCCCCCTCGTGGGCAGAGCATCGCCCTTGGTGGGCGTGCCGGGTGGTTCCCAGTAGGGCGCATGCGGGAGTCTGTCTGACTGTCTCTCCCAGTTTCCAGATTCAGAAAAAAAAAAAAAAGAAATGTATGGTGAAATTACATAATTTCTTCAGGCAGGTTATATAGATTGTGGCTGAAAATTTCAAGTTTAAAAGTCAGGGTGTTTGGTAACTTCTCTTTGCCCTGTCTTTGAGGTACACTTCTTCCTTGTAGAGAAAAATCAAAGAGTAAATGCATATCCTCTTTACCAGGACTATGATAAGTGTATTAATCAATTCCTTGTCTTCTGAGTGATTTCAAAATATAAGCAAATGAGAAGAAACTAAGAGTAATGAGATATAGCCTGAAAATATAAATGGTTTTCTAGACTAGTGGTCCCCAACCCTTTTTGGGCCACGGACCGGTTTAATGTCAGAAAATATTTTCACGGACTAGCCTTTAGGGTGGGATGGATAAATGTATGACATGACCGAGACAAGTGTCAAGAGTGAGTCTTAGACAGATGTAACAGAGGGAATCTGGTTATTTAAAAAAAATAAAACATCGTTCAGACTTATATATAAATAAAACAGACATAATGTAAGTTATTTATTCTTTCTCTGTGCACCAGCACCAAATGGCCCATAGACCAGTACCGGTCCACGGCCTGGTGTTTGGGGACCACCGTTCTAGACAACTGGGGGCATAAGGACATCCAGTAACTGTAAATTAACAATTATATGTGGGTAGCATAGCATCAGTCTGGGTAGCATAACATCACTGACTCTGTTCCAGGAGATCTTGCATCTTTTATCTATTTTTCTATGCAGAAAGGATGATTTTACTGCTGAAAGGGTTGATTGGGTAAGAAATTCTTATATATTGTATATTTACCTTCACAGAGTTCTTATCATACACATTTCCTGAGGAATAGTAAACCATACTAACTGAATCTTGCCCTGTATTTTATAAATAGTGAAAAATTTCCTGTAGCTCACAGACATGTAATTTTATTTATTATAAACATTTCCAAGTATCATCTCACACATGGTCTGTTTTTTATGCTTCCTGAATATGCCTGGTCTTTCTCTGATTCATTTCTGCATATGGTGTGAAGATTTATATTATAAAAATAATAGTGTTCACAAAGGTTATTCTACTTTAAACACACGCGCACACACATAAGCGCACACAAAGAAAATTCAGTCGCCCTCTCCCGCTGCAGAACAAAGGCTTAGACTGGCACTCGTGACCTAAGGCAAGTATGGAGTTGGGCAGATTGTGCTTCATACTCTGACTCTGCATTTCCTAGATGGCCTGAAGGAAGTACAGTCACTGCCCCTAGACTCGTGCCTTCGTCAATAAAATTAAAATAGTTATTCCCACCTCAGTTTTGCTAAAAATTTCACTGGATTTTAATTTCTAAAAGTTTATCCAGATGTTTGGTATCTGGCACATAATAAACTTTTAATAAACCAGAACCATTTCCAAGTTTTAAAATTAATACTATTAGTCTTCAGCCTCACTTAAATACTTGTTCTTAACCTATTCTTTACTATTATCTTATATGAATATATTATTTATTTTTCTGACTTATTTATTGTCCATTTTATATTATTAAAATAAAACTTCAATAAAACTTATTTTATTTTCTTTCATATTACTACTTCCTGATCTTATGCAAGTATAAATATTTCCTTTTTGTGTGTGTGACAAGGGACAAAGAGAGAGACAGAAAGAGGAACAGATAGGGACAGACAGGAAGGGAGAGAGATGAGAAGCATCAATTCTTCACTGCAGCTCCTTAGTCTCCTTACTTGTTCATTGACTGCTTTCTCATATATGCCTTGACCCGGGGGCTGTAGCACAGGAAGTGACTCCTTGCTCAAGCCAGCAACCTTGGACTCAAGCCAGTGACTTTGGGGTCATGTCTATGATCCCACGCTCAAGCCAGCAACCCCTCACTCAAGCTGGTGAGCCTGCGCTCAAGCCGGTGACCTTGGGGTTTTGAACCTGGATTCTCGACATCCCAATCCAATGCTCTATCCACTGCACCACCGCCTGGTCAGGCGCAAGTATAAATATTTCTGCATGAGCTAATGTATGATGATATTTGGTAACATTAACCTAATTTAAATGTTCTTTCAAAAAAGAGAGAAAGAGATTATTGACCCATGTAATGGACCCCAATCAATATCTCAACATAGTCAGATGCCATGACTCGATGAGGCTGGGAAAAGAGGTTATCTAAGAAAATGGAAATTTCCTTGGGAAGCATGTATTATAGTGGAAGAAGGAGAGAACAAATTTTAGAGAATAAAGAATATGCAGTTTCAGAATAAGTTGTGGGAGATTAGGGGGGAAAAATCAAAACAGTGAATATCCATCAGTCAATTATAAACTAAACCACATCAATCCAAGCAGATTTGCAGAACTCAAGTTTGTTAGATCACACAGATAATACAGGAGAGTCTAATTTGAGTAATAAGTTTATGTCACTCTCATTCTAGAATTAACCTAAGTAATTGGACTGTAGGTCATTTTTTAGTCCCAAAGAGTTCAAAGCTTGGGTTCTAGATCATGTTGCTTTATTTCTATTTCAGTAACAATACATATCTAGAAATGGTAAGATCACCTATAGCATCTACTGCTTACAAAGTAAATTATATTTATGAATATGCTTTACATTTCTAGGCATTTAGTCACAAGATATATTATGTCAATCTATTATAAAATGATGATTGCTTCTATCCTACTCTTAACACAAATCAGCTAAGTATTCTTCTCATTTTAGATCAATTACCCAATACAGTTAGAATTATGGTTTTCTTAGAGGTGCTCAAGCAAGTGATATTTATTATTAATCACTAGGAAAAAATTGTGATTAGAAAGAGGGCTATTTAACACATTTAAGAAGAAATCAGACTTTAATTATCAATGTGTTAATGTCATTAATTAAGATTAGAAAGTTTAGGTATGTGTCAGCCAATATATACAGTGTGTCCGTAAAGTCATGGTGCACTTTTGACCGGTCACAGGAAACAACAAAAGACAATAGAAATGTGAAATCTTCACCAAATAAAAGGAAAACTCTCCCAGTTTCATACCTATTCAGTGCAGTTTGATGTGGGCCCACACACAGATTTTTTAGGGCTCCTTAGGTAGCTATCCCGTATAGCCTCTACAGACTCATCACTGACTGATGGCCTACCAGAACGGGGTTTCTCCACCAAACTGCCGGTTTCCTTCAACTGCTTATCCCACCGAGTAATGTTATTCCTAGGTGGTGGTGCTTCATTATAAATGCTCTGATATTCATGTACTTTGGTCACAAATTCAAATTTAGCAAGCCACAGAACACACTGAACTTTCCTCTGTGCCGTCCACATCTCAACTGGCATGGCTGAGGGCTGCTCAGCTGTATACACGGTATTAGGTCATCATCTGCGCATGTGCACATGCTGCCACATCATCCTACAGAAACTGGGAGGGTTTTCCTTTTATTTGGTGCAGATTTCACATTTCTATCGTCTTTTGTTGCTTTCCTGTGACTGGTCAAAAGTGCACCATGACTTTACGGACACACTGTATATTATAAGCCAGATGGAAGGGCCAAGAGGTTGTAGAAGTGAAGCTTGGTAATGCAAATACTGAAGAGACCGGTGGTAGGCAGCCCCAAATATGGCCCCTAGGCAGTGGTGGGATTCAAATAATTTAACAACCGTTTCTCTTCCCTAATGACCGTTTTAAGTATAAAAAAATGAAATACTGAAAGGTAGTTTATTATTTCATGTGTTTAATACTTAAATAAGAACAATAAAAGAGGTACACAAACTAGATTATTATAATAAAGAGTTTTAAAATATTAGTGAAAAAATATTAAATAGGATCTGACAAAAAACAATAAAACTGTTAAAGATATTTCCATGTTACTTCTTGATTGGCATCCTCACTTGCAAGTTTTTTCACCTGTGGATAGAATGAATATTCTTACAGGTGCTTATAATATGCTGTTGCACAGATGACTGATAAAAAAAGAGTAAGGAATGTAAATTTGTGATTTCCACATTGGGCAGCTGCCCAGGTGCCCACCTTAGAGAGAACTCTGATTACAAGTGCCATTTTAATAACTGGTTCATGAAACTCAACAAAAAATTAGGTATTTGTTCTGCCTAACTGGTGAGAACCAGCTAAATCCCACCACTGCCCCTAGTCATCCTGGACTTCTGGTATTGATGCCTATGTGTAATTCCTCCTCTGAATGTGAGCAAGATTACTGATTTGGTTCATTTCTCAATAATCGAATTTGGCAGAAAATATATGATGCTACTTCTTAAATTAGGTTATAAAAAACTGACTTCCAGTGTGGATTACTTCTCTCTGTCTTTCTGTCTTGGTCTCTCTGATCTGTCTCTCGGTCTCTCTCATCTCTCCTCACAAGCTTCCATGATCTTCAAGCAGCCTATGATGAGACCCTCATGTTAGCAACCAAGGCCTAGAAGCAACCACATGTTTGAAAACAGATCTCCCAGGTCATTTGAACATTCAAATATGGCTACATCTCCTGCCAACAGCTTGACTGTAGCTTCATGATAGGGCTTGAGCCAGAGGCTTTCAGCTAATCACACTCAAGATTCTTGAATCACAATAGCTATGAGACAGTAGCTATTTGTTGTTTTAAGCTAGTGAGTTTTGAGATACTTTGTATGCAGCAGAAGATAACCAATATAATAACAGCAGTGGAAATTCTGATTGTCTAATATGCCTTGACTACAGCCTGCCACAGAGTAAAAATCACAATAACAAAGGCTTACCAATTAAAGCAAAGTTAGGGATCTTTCTCTTTGAACTGCCCTTTCTACCACAGTTATCTCTTCTCATTGAGAACCATCCTTGTTGCTCAGACAAGAATAAAGCCCTTAGCCTACAGCTATGACTCAACATTTAATCATAGTTCCTTTGACTACTTTGGCAACAAAATGCTAAAAGTATAAAATTTTTAAAAAGGTTTTTCATGCAAAATTAATATTAATTCACATCATAAAAAATTAAGTGAAATAAAAAAATACAATCAGTCCTAGAACCACCATTATTTTGTTTAAAAGTTTCTTTTCTTTTTTTTTAATATAACTCCCAGGACCAAACTGGAGGTATAACTAAGTTTAAGAATAATCATCCTGAAAAACCAACTTTGGACTAAACAAAGATGAGTTTATAACCAAAGATCACAGAAGAAGCCACACCGAGACTGGTAGGGAGGGCGGAGATGCAGACAGGGCTGTCCTGCTTCCAGAAGCGAGTGGCGGCTGAGGGTCTGGAAGGACTCTCACTGGGGAGGTTCGCCCTGAGAGGTGCAGGTCCTCATCCCTAGACCAGGTGCCTCAGCCTAGAGCCCCAGAGCCTAGAAGAGGCACCCACACAGCACTTAGAGGTGAAAAGAGCCAGGTTTCTGTCTGCAAGAAAGAGACAGGAGCTCTTAGAGATGCAGGTTCTGTCTGAAAGGACCAGTGCAGAAAATCTAGTTCACAGCCACTTATTCAGGGCTCTAGCAGGGAGAGCTGAGAGGACTAGAGTTGCATGAGGAGAGTGTGAAGTTGGAGGCCCAGGGAGAGACACTTTGGGAAACGGGCACTGGAACCCCTGTGCTGAGTCATTCTCCAATACTACAGTCACCATATTTCTTGGGTGGAGCATCCCCTCTGAGCAGCATCAGCCTGGGGAAAAGCAACTACCACACCCTCAGGGCTCTCTCCTGCCCCACCCTATGGAGATGGTACCCTGCTGAGAAGTGGCCTTGGCCAGAAAGCAGGGAGCTGAAAAGACATAGTTGTCTGACACTGAGGCTGAGCTTCCCACTGATCACCCCCACCCCCCTGACCCCCACAGGCTCTCAAGACTGTGACTGGTACTTCAGCCTCATGAAAAACTGTCCAGATTGTGAGAATACCACATCTCTGGATCTCAGAGGCTACACCCACTGGACTCCTGGTGCCATTCCCTACTGAGGTCTGTGAAAAAAGTAAGGACCTAGGCTGTGGGGTGGGAGCCACACCCACCTTCTCTCCTGATGTCTTAATATCCCCAGGCTCTTAGACTCTAGCAGAGGTTTCAGGGACCAAACCTCACAAGCAGCCAGCAGATAGATGTGGCAGGAGGCAGGTGTCAGGGAACCTTGGGTCTTTTGCTGAATTGCCCCCAGGTCTAGTAACGGTAAAAGCCAGCCTAGGTGTGCAGCTTGGTCCTTCCCTGTGCACCTGAGCCCAGCAGATGCAGCAAGAAACTCTGAATTGCTTATAGCTCCAAAAAGGTTGCAGAGGGACATCACAGGTTCTGCACAAGTTCCCTCATAAGAGGCAGGTAAATCCAATGGCCAGCTACAGACATCAGAGAAGGATCCAACTCACATCACCAGCGGCATATCAAAAAGGAGAGCTTGCCAGGCACCACACCCAGCTGAGGCTAATTCTGCTTTCTGTGGTCAGTACCTGCACAGCAGCTCACACACATTGGATGAGGTAGAGCTTCACAGTCATTCGGCCCAAGTCCTAGAAACCCTTCCCCGCTGGGCTAAGCTCCACAAAAGAAAGGGAGATCATCTTAGAGCACTGCATTCAAAGAGTGAGTTCCTTGGAGCCTATTGTTGGGACTGGTCAAGGGGCTCAGCCACAGTAATGCCAGTGATGGAGGACAAGCAGGTTCACACTGGATTCAGGCAGACTACAGAAGAACCACAGAGCTGAAAGCATTGAGGCATTCCCGTTTATTGGACTTTTGCAAATGGTAGGAGCAAACAGACAGGAGAAAATGCTATATAAGGCTACACACACGTGACCTTCTGCCACATGCTCACACACAGACTATGCAAATTGCTTTCCACTGGAAAGCCTAACCACAGCTGTTTTCCCTACCGCCACCATGTGCAGAAAGGGTCCCAAATGGCAACAGTGTTACCTATCAGAGCAGAAGTAGATTCAGGCAGATCAGGGCCAGTATGGTTTGAAACAGGTCAGTTTCAGCAGACAGATTCAATCAGAGAAAAATCTGTTTTTCAACTGCAAGCTTTTGTTCATGATACAGTGTAGGTAGATCAGCTCAGATCCATCTTCCCTTTCAGACCAAACAGCACCATTGATGCTATGGTGGATCAATAGCATCATCATATACAAAGCAGGTGTCCCCAAACTACGGCCCGCGGGCCACATGCAGCCCCCTGAGGTCATTTATCCGGCCCCCGCCGCACTTCCAGAAGAGGCACCTCTTTCATTGGTGGTCAGAGAGAGGAGCATAGTTCCCGTTGAAATACTGGTCAGATTGTTGATTTAAATTTACTTATTCTTTATTTTCAATATTGTATTTGTTCCCATTTTGTTTTTTTACTTTAAAATAAGATATGTGCAGTGTGCATAGGGATTTGTTTATACTTTTTTTTATAGTCCGGCCCTCCAACGGTCTGAGGGACAGTGAACTGGCCCCCTGTGTAAAAAGTATGGGGACCCCTGTATACAAAGGCTTCTCAAACATGAGCTTATTACTTATCGACATGTTGATGGTTGCTACTGATGCTTACTATAGTATTTCTTGCAAAATTTATAGCCTCAATTCTTAGAATGAGCCTATATAACATTTTTCAAAACTGACACTTATTTGTCTTACATCTGTGTATCTTTCTAGATTATTTCCTAAATATAGAAGCATGTTTCTGAAAGCATCCCCACCCCAAATTTGGTACAAAAGTTTTAGCTGTGTTGAAGTAGATACCTCCTAATTCCATACACAGTGAGGATACCTGGCATACACAGGTGGGATAGGCACCTGGAAGGACTGCAGTTATACTAGGGATGTTGATTTAGATGATGCCAGAAAACCAGATATGAGTCAGTTTTGCTGAGTTCTTAAAACCAAGCTTCCTGATCAGAGGTCTCTAAATTGAGACCTGTTTAGTCATGATTATGTTTTCATGTCACATTTCAAAACAGAAGAAGAAGGTATTGTTAAGGGTTAACTACTGAAAGATGAGCCATATACTCATAATTACATAACAAATACTGTAATATTAATACGCTTCTCCAAAACGCAGGGAGTTTGTCATATGCATATCTATATCTCTGCTAGCCAAATGTATAAGTTGATTTGTACCTTTTAAACACCTCAAGTCCATGATTATATTAAAGAAGTACTATTGCAACATTTGAAACACATTAGTATAAGACTCAACAAAGATAAAGATCTTCTTATCCAAGAATCACATTAAATATATTTTTATTTTTTTAATTTATTGATTTTAGAGAGAGAGAGAGAAACATCAGCTTGTTGTTCCACTTACCCATGCCATCACTGGTTGTTCCTATTGGAGGTCGAACCCACAACTTGGCATGTCGGGACTAGGCTCTAAGTGAAACACCTGGTCAATGCCTTAAGTACCTTTTCAACATTTGTTACTACAGGTATACATTATCAGACTCAATTTGCAGTGTCTTTTACTTGTAAATCTTGAGCAGTAGTTTTAACCTTGTCATCAGCACTACTCAATATCATGCTGGGCATTAAATATTTGGTCTGAAAAAAACAGCTGATGATGACTTGTGATTATGGTAAATAATAATTATAATGATTTGATTGTTTTCAGTACTTTGACAAATCTTTCAATAGTTATAAAAGCTGCACAACTTTTTAAATATGACAAATCTACTCAATACAAAATATAACTTTTTAATATTCCGATTGATGCAGATAATTTTAAAATATATTGAACTCCACATTACCTTTATAAAATAATTTACCACAATTATGTTATAAGAACACTAAGAAAATTAATTATTAATAAATATATCTAAATTAATCACCACTTAGAATTACATGGACATATTTACATTATATTAACGGGAAGTAAATAGTTGGAAAGAAGTAAAAATTTATAATTTTTCTAAGTACAGAAAGTGCCTATGTAAAATTTCTCCTCTTTACAACCTCACCTGAGGTGCAACTCAGGAAGAGATTGAAGGGAACAAACAAACAAACAAACAAAAAACGAATCCACAGAGATATAATATACTCAGGTTTCCCTTATAAATATCATTATCAGTCAAGGACAAAGTGTTGCCTTCCAGTTCTTCTTATATGTGAATGCCTGTGGTGTGGTATCTATCAGCTCATTTTAAATCAAACCGACATTGGCTTATATGGATTAGCTGCAGGAACTAAGTAATAGAAAATTGATACAAAACTACTGTGACAACTTCACTATAGAAAATGTAAGGACTTATTCATAATGTAGCCATTGATTTGAAGAAGTATTTAACCTAGCTGTTTCCCCAATAACTTACAGCAGGCTGCAAAGTAGTGTGAACTTATCTATTTCTCAGTCTATATTTCTGTCTAGGAAGTAGGCTTACATTTCACAAAATAGATAGCTATTATGTATCTATTCCTTCTTTCATCTAATAACTACTGTGTTATCATGTGACTTGCAGTCTGCAAAATAAGAGGAAATATCTGAATAATTAGGATTCGTGGCTCCCATTGGTGAATCTTAATATGTAATTTTTTTTCTTTTTTACAGAGACAGAGAGAGAGAGAGAGTCCGAGAGAGGGACAGATAGGGACAGACAAACAGGAACAGAAAGAGATGAGAAGCATCATTCATCAGTTTTTTGTTGGGATACCTTAGTTGCTCATTGATTGCTTTCTCATATGTGCCTTGACCACAGGCCTTCAGCAGACCGAGTGACCCCTTGCTTGAACCAGTGACCTTGGGTCCAAGCTGGTGAGCTTTGCTCAAACCAGATGAGCCCGTGCTCAAGATGGCGACCTCAGGGTCTCAAACCTGGGTCCTCCACATCCCAATCCAACGCTCTATCCACTGCACCCCTGCCTGGTCAGGCACTGTAATTTATTTTTTAAGACAGCATACGTAAAAGTACTAGACCAATTATCCTCCTTCCTTTTCCTTTCTCTTGGTCTCCTTTTACTCTTTACTAATCCTTTTCATCTTTTCTGTCTCTCTTTCTCTTTCATCTGACCTTCCTTCATCTTAAAATTATTTATTAAGCATACAATTTATGTAATGGATATCAAATTATCTCAGAAAGAAATCTAGTACTGACGAAGTTTATTACTATTGAGAGAATGAGAAAAGTACATACAAACATAACAAATGCTTTTTGAAAAAAAATTAAAATATCAAGAGAATGACACAGATAACTCATAACTTTTGGCTTTCTCCCTCTTCCATTGATTACATTTTGTCTCATTTCTTCAGGCTGTAGAAAATAATGATCAGAATGATAAATGAAGAATATGAACTATAACTGCAATAGTTCTTTCTGTTTTCCCTACAATAATTAATCATAGTATATGTCATTTTCATAAAAACTCCAGGGTAATCCACTGCATTAGCCAGAGTTGTATACCTGATGTGTAAAGTACATCCGCTTGTGCAGAACGTGGGTTACAGGTATGCCAAGATACTGATTCCTTCAACCCTCAAGAGACCTGGTAGTTGTTTTTTGTCATGAAGAACCATGTCAACATCTCAGATTGCCATACAAAATCGATATATGTATATATATAATTTTAATGTTTGTTAAGATGTGAAAACTTTCACTGTATCACTAGGAACTAAAATATTTTTGCAGTCCATATTAACTAGCAAGTAAAAAGATTTACTCTAACATCCTTATCTTAAAACTTGCAATTCATAAATTTGGAATTTCCTTCTCTTTATTCTCCTCACAAAAGAACTTCAGAAAAAATACCTATACATTACCAATATTTAAGAATAAGTTTGGGTTTTTCCTTGAAATACACTAATCTAATTAATATAAGAATAGTTATACCCTTAAAAATATTTGTCTTCCTTTCAAACAAAAATATGTCAGGTGTCTCTATTCAGGTTTATATTATGTCTCTTATTAATTTTTTAGTGTTCTTTATATAAATCCCAAAACTTCTCAGTAATATTAATATTAAGCCATAATACTATATATGTATAAGTTGTTAAAATATATATCATTTTTCTATTACAAATTGAACCTTTTTCATTTTTATAAGTGGTCACTATTATTAAACAGAAATGCTATTATCTATATTTTTATTTCACTTTACAACAGTGCTAAATATTATAATTCTGGTGGACTTCTAGTTGTTTCCTTACACTTTCTAGTGTCCAAGAAAAATATATTATTTGCAAATTAAAATTTAAAAATTTGAGAAGCCCATGATAAGATAGTATATTGTATATTACTAAAGAGCAACAAAAAAGCTTTTTAAACAAGGAAGGACTAAAAATAAAGTGATGGTGTTTTTGTTCAAAATTTTTTTTCTACAGCAAATTATTTGGATGGGACTGAATAATTACTACAATTTTCCATCTTGCCATATGACCATTTTCTCCAGATTATTAGGATATAATTGACATGTATCAATGTGAAGGTTAAAGTAAGAGTACAATGTGATGCCTTGATATACAAGCATTTATATTGCAAAATGATTTCCACAATAGGGTCAGTTAATATCTTCATACCTCACATAATTAATTCTTAATGAGAACATTTAAAATCTAGTAAAAAATAGAAAGACCACATGCCCCAGCAATCCCACTTGTGGATATACATATATCCAAAGGAAATAAAATCAGGATTTTTAAGAGATATCTGTACTCCCATATTCATTGCAGTTTTATTCACAATAGCCAAGATATGGAAACAAACCCAGTGTTCCTCTAAAGATGAATGGGTAAAGATGTAATATATCTATATTCACACGTATGTGTGTGTGTATATATATGTATGTATACATGTGTGTATATATACATTTGCATATAGATATATGTATGTATATATGTATATATATGTACAAAACACAATATTATGTAGTCATGAGAAGGAAGGAAATTTTGTCATTTATAACAACATGGATGAACCTTGAGGGCATTATGCTAAGTGAAAGAAACAAGCAGAGAAAGACAAGTACTGTATGATATCACTTATATGTGGAAACTAAAACTCTAGCTCATTGAAACAGAGAGTAGAAGAGTGGTTGCCAGAGGCTGGGGGCTAGGAGAAATGGGGAGATGTTGGTCAAAGGGTACAAATTTCCAGTTGTAAGATTTATAAATTCTGGGGATATAATTTGCATTGCATGCTGATTATAGTTAACAATACTGTACACTATATATTCTTATGAAGTTAAAGTTGGTGAATAATTTCAGCCATCTAAAGATTAAATTAAGAGGTGAATATATAAAAATCCATTTATCCCAGGGCAATTTCTAGGCTTATTAATAAATAAGGCAAGTGCTGAGTTTTTGTTTTGTTTTTGTTTTCATGATCCTTATTTCTCTACTGTCAAGGTCTGCCTTTTTTCTCCAACACTTCTCATGACCAGTATACAGGCTCTTACATATTTAGAGTAGTCTTCTGGAATTTAGAGTAGTCTCCAGGACCTTATGCAGCTCCCCAAAGATATCCCATACGCTTAATATGTGGTCTCCAAGCTCTGGATCCTAGAGATCTTCCCTCCCCAATATTTTCCTATAGCCCTTTGTTCTCTATAAACTAAGAACAGTAGCTTACTTGTGCTTATATAATAATGGGTTACAAAAAATTGTACTGCTATGCTTTTGGGTAAACTACTCACTCTAAATTATATAGATGTCCTTTGGCACATGGCTTAACACTATAGAACTTCAAGTAGTTGTTGATATAAGTCAAGAGAGAATATGATACTTAATCACTTGAGGAATCTTTATTACAAATAAGATTGCCTCACTTTATTTAAAGAAATGAGCGTTTGATTATGCTACCTGTTATTAAACTATATTACAAGATAACAGTAATAAAAACATCATGGTACTGACATAAAAACAGTATATAGATCAAAGAAATAAATAGAGAGCCCAGAAATAAATCCCCGCCTATATGGTCAATTAATATTTGAAAAAGGAGGAAAGAACATATAATGAGGTAAATAAAAACAGTCTATTCAATAAATGGAGTTGGAAAAATTGGACAGATACACGCTAAAAAAATGAATCTTGATCACCTTTTTATACCATATAAAAAATAAACTCAAAATGTATTAATGACTTAAATGTAAGACTTGAAACCATAAAACTGCTAGGAGAAAACAGGCAGTAACATCTCTGACAGTCTTTTAGCAATATATATATATACACACACACACACACACACACACATATATACACAGACACACACATATATATACACACATATATATATACACACACACACATATATACACACACACATATATCTATATCTATATATATCTATATATATATCTATATATATATATCTCCTTTAGCAAGGGAAACAAAAAATAAATAAATAATTGGACTAAACCAAATTAAAAGATTTTGCACAGGAAAGTAAACCATTAACAAAATGCAAAGACAACCTACTGAAGGGGAAAAGATATTCGCCAATGATATATTCCATAGGGGTTAATATCCAAAATTTATAAAAAACTTATACAACCTAACACCAAAAAAAAAGCCCATCAAAAAAATAAACAATTCAACTAAAAAATGAGCAAAGGACCTAAATAAACACTTCTCCAAAGGGGATATACAGATGGCCAATGGACATATGAAATGATGCTTAATGCCAATTAATCATCAGAGAAATGCTAATTAAAATCAGTGAGATATCACCTAAAAGCTGTTAGAATGGCTATTGTCAATAAATCAACAAACAACAATTGTTGATGACGATGTTAAGAAAAGAGAATCCTCATGCACTGTTGGTGGGAATGCAGATTGGTACAGCCACTGTAGAAACCAGTACGGGGACTTCTCAAAAAATTAAAAATGGAACTGCCTTAGGTACCAACAATTCAACTTCTATGCAAAGTAACCCAAAACACTAGTTTGAAAAGACTATATGCGGGAGATAACGTCAGAGTAATGGCGGGGTAGGAAGCGATACCGATAAATCTCCCCCAAAACTCAACAAGATCTTCAACCAGAAACAGAAAAACCTATCCTTGGAGCCTCCAGATGTTTCGCAATACACCCGAAGGTATGGTCGAGCGAAAAATTGGCTAAATATATAAGCAAACCCCGAAGGAAATAGGGAGTAAGAAATGCTCCGCCTTCCTCACTAACCTAAACAGAGCGGCTTTCTCTGGGATCCGTGAATATAGAAACTGAGGCGGGCAAAGGGGGTGAATAGATCCAGGCCGCGGCACTAACGGCCGAACCAGGCTGTGGTACGGAGATCCAAGCCGAGGAAAAACTGATCCTGTGGCAACCCGGGCAATACAAGCTAACACTCGCGCCAAACCCAAACAAAGAAAGACAAGCAGGGCAGCCATTTTACCCAATCTCCTGGTCGGTGCGTGCAGATAGTGGGCGAGAGATTTCTTCCTAGCCCCGGGAGTGGGTGCCCGTGTTACCCCACAGAGAGGCAGAGTCAGAGGCCTTTCTGTGGGCCAAAAGCGGAATCTCTGGGCAGCCCCAGTGCCCTGGGAAAGCCGCGCACGGGAGGGAGCGAGAACTAATTCCAACGGTTGAACTTTTCCGAGCTGGTAGGGGATTCACTCAGAGGGAAACACGGCCAGCCTCATATCCTGGTCTGCGCGCGGAGATAGTGAGTGAGAGATTCCTCTGAGTGCCTCGGCAGTGCGCGCCCGTATTATCGCACAGAGGGGCAGAGTCAGGGGCCTTTGTGTGGGCCAAAGCGGAATCTTGGGCCGCCCCAGCGCCTTGCAAAAGCCGCGCACAGGGGCGGAGCGAGAGCCAATTCCAATGCTGCAACTTTTCCATGCGGTTGGGGGTTTCACTCAGAGTGTGAGACTGCTGGCCGGATATCCTGGTCTGCGTGTGCAGATAGTGAGCAAGAGTTTCCTCCAAGCGCCCTGGAAGTGGGCGCCCGCCTGTGTTACCGGACAGAGTGGCAGAGCCAGAGGTCTTTTTGTGGGCGGAAACCCCGCCTGATTATGCTAGCAGCTCTGAATGACTGAGCCTTACCCAGAGCCCTGTGCTGAGTGGAAATAGAGTGGGGAGTTGCCAGCTCTTTGAGCCTCTTACTATCCAGGCAGAGGCAGCAGCAACCCCATAGCTGGATTATCAGGCTACTAATTTAGGAAGGAAAGACTAGGGGAAAGGCTCCAGGAACACGGACTCTCTCACTGGCGGAGCCTATAAATGCTAATGAGCCTCGACTGCCAACGAGACTAAAGCACAATACATGACATCGCCATAGAGACTTATCAACTGCAAACCTCTACCTGAGCGTGCCAAAGGGGCAGAACCCGGGGTACAGAGTCACCAACCAGGAAGAGGGAGAGAAAAGAAAAAGCAAGAAGATAACCTCTCAAAATCAAGAATAATCTGCAGACTTTCTAACCTACCCCATTTTATTATATTTGTTCGTTTGTTTCTCTTATTTTCATTCTTGATACTTTTTTTCCTCCTCCAATTTGGCTGATTAACTCTCTGCTGGTCTTACTCTCTCCTCTCCTTGAACTACACTACCCATACGTGTTACATCTATCATTATCTTTTCTCTCCTCTTCCTTTCTCTCTATGAGGGTTGCACTCCAAAACCCTTAACTCTCTCTCTCTCTCCTCTTTTTTATTTTTTCTTCTTTTAGTGGTTCTCTCTTTTTTTCTCTCTCTCTCTCTTTCTTTTCTCCCTCTATATTAGTTTCTTCCTTTCTCCTTTACATCTCCTCTCATTCAAACCTCGATAACAAACAAATTATCTTATCTGGGACTCAAACCTATGTTTGTGGCATTTTGGGGGGTCTTTACTTCACCTTTTTAACTCACTAGCAGTGCTCCCATCCCTGGCTCTCCATTTGTCTAGTTCTTGTTCCACTAAATACAATAGTAATTTTTTAATTTGTCCCCCCATTTTTCTGATTTCCTCTTATTCCTCTCATCATAACTCTTAGTCAACCAACACCTAAAAGCAAATCATTTTATTCTTGACCCAAATTTTTTCCTTATTTGCTTTTTGTGGGTCCATACCCCTTCTTTTTTCTTTTCTTTTTTTTCTTTTTTGCCCCTTTATTACTTTTCCCCAATTCAGACCCTCCATTACAGGCATTGTTTGTTATAATTCACAGTTCACCACAAGATTTTCTCAAGAAAGAGGGGAGAGAAGAGGAGAGGAAAAAAGGAGGGGGGTAATAATTTCCTTTTTTGAAAATTTTTATTTTATTTTATTTTTCTTTATTTCATTATTAATTTTTTTTTAAAAATCAACTCTTCGATTTTTTATTTTTTTAACATTTTATTCTTTATTAAATCTCATTAATACTATCAACAAAACCACCCTCAGATGCCATTAAGGAAGAGAAAATCAAATATCATGGATACAAAAGAAAGAGAGGTAACACAGCTAGATGAGGAAAAAATCTATGGAGAAAAAATTTAATATATTGGAAATCTTGGAGATAAATGACAGAGAATTCAAGATAGAAATCCTAAAAATACTCAGAGATATACAAGAAAACACAGAAAGGCAATTTAGGGAGCTCAGAAAACAACTCAATGAACACAAAGAATATATTTCCAAGGAAATTGAAACTATAAAAACAAATCAAACAGAGATGAAAAACTCAATTCACGAGCTAAAAAACGAAGTAACAAGCTTAGCTAATAGAACAGGTCAGATAGAAGAGAAGATTAGTGAAATAGAAGACAAGCAACTTGAGGCACAACAGAGAGAAGAAAGAGACTCAAAAATTAAAAAAAAATGAGATAGCCCTACAAGAATTATCTGACTCCATCAAAAAGAATAACATAAGAATAATAGGTATATCAGAGGGAGAAGAGAGAGAAAATGGAATGGAGAACATACTCAAACAAATAATAGATGAGAACTTCCCAAGCCTGTGGAAAGAACTAAAGCCTCAAGTTCAAGAAGCAAACAGAACTCCAAGTTTTCTTAACCCCAACAAACCTACTCCAAGGCATATCATAATGAAATTGACACAAACCAACAGCAAAGAAAAAATTCTCTAGGCAGCCAGGGAAAAGAAGAACACAACATATAAAGGAAGGCCCATTAGATTATCATCAGATTTCTCAGCAGAAACTCTACAAGCTAGAAGAGAGTGGACCCCAATATTTAAAGTCCTGAAAGAGAGGAACTTTCAGCCATGAATACTATACCCATCAAAGCTATCCTTCAAATATGAAGGAGAAATAAAAACATTCACAGATACAGAAAAGATGAGGGAATTTATCATCAGAAAACCCCCACTCCAGGAATTACTAAAGGGGGTTCTCCAATCAGATACAAAGAACAAAAAAAAAACAGAGCCACAAGTAAAAGCTCCAAGAAGAAGACAATAAAACCAAATTTAAACTGTGACAACAACAAAAAGAAAGGGGGGGAGAGGATGGAGATTAACAGTAGCAAAGGATGATGGAGTGCAAAAGTACTCACAAAATAGTTCGCTACAATGAGCAGGGTAGGGACCCTTTTCATTACTCAAAGGTAACCACCATTGAAAAAACCACCACAGAAGCACATGAGATAAAAAAGATAGCAACAGAGGAAAGATGTATGGAATACAACCAAATAAAAACAAAAGATAGAAAAACGAAAGAGAAGGATCAAACAAGACACAAAACTAATAGAAAGCAAGATATAATATGGCAATAGGGAACTCACAAGTGTCAATAATTACACTAAATGTAAATGGATTAAACTCACCAATAAAAAGACACAGAGTAGCAGAATGGATTAAAAAAGAAAATCCAGGCCCTGGCCGGTTGGCTCAGTGGTAGAGCGTCGGCCTAGCGTGCGAAGGACCCGGGTTTGATTCCCGGCCAGGGCACACAGGAGAAGCGCCCATTTGCATCTCCACCCCTCCGCCGCGCTTTCCTCTCTGTCTCTCTCTTCCCCTCCCGCAGCCGAGGCTCCATTGGAGCAAAGATGGCCCGAGCGCTGGGGATGGCTCTGTGGCCTCTGCCCCAGGTGCTAGAGTGGCACTAGTCGCAACATGGCGACGCCCAGGATGGGCAGAGCATCGCCCCCTGGTGGGCAGAGCGTCGCCCCATGGTGGGCGTGCCGGGTGGATCCCGGTCGGGCGCATGCAGGAGTCTGTCTGACTGTCTCTCCCTGTTTCCAGCTTCAGAAAAATGAAAGAAAAAAAAAAAGAAAATCCAACTGTATGCTGCCTACAGGAAACTCATCTAAGTAACAAGGATAAAAACAAATTCAAAGTGAAAGGCTGGAAAACAATACTCCAAGCAAATAACATCCAAAAAAAAGCAGGCGTAGCAATACTCATATCGGATAATGCTGAATACAAGACAGGAAAAGTACTCAGAGACAAAAATGGCCATTTCATAATGGCTAAGGGGACACTGAATCAAGAAGACATAACAATTCTTAATATATATGCACCAAACCAAGGAGCACCAAAGTAGATGAGACAGCTACTTATTGATCTTAAAACAAAAACTGACAAAAATACAATCATCCTTGGAGACCTCAATACACCGCTGACGGCTCTAGATCGGTCATCCAAACAGAGAATCAACAAAGACATAGTGGCCTTAAACAAAACACTAGAGCACCTGGATATGATAGACATCTACAGGACATTTCATCCCAAAGTGACTGAGTATACATTTTTCTCCAGTGTACATGGATCATTTTCAAGAATTGACCATATGTTGGGCCACAAAAACAACATCAGCAAATTCAGAAAAATCAAAGTTGTACCAAGCATATTTTCTGATCATAAAGCCTTGAAACTAGAATTCAACTGCAAAAAAGAGGGAAAAAATCCCACAGAAATGTGGAAACTAAACAACATACTTTTAAAAAATGAATGGGTCAAAGAAGAAATAAGTGCAGAGATCAAAAGATATATACAGACTAATGAAAATGACAATACGACATATCAGAATCTATGGGTTGCAGCAAAAGCAGTGATAAGAGGGAAGTTCATATCACTTCAGGCATATATGAACAAACAAGAGAGAGCCCAAGTGAACCACTTAACTTCACACCTTAAGGAACTAGAAAAAAAAGAACAAAGACAACCCAAAACCAGCCGAAGAAAGGAGATAATAAAAATCAGAGCAGAAATAAATGAATTAGAGAACAGAAAAACTATAGAAAAAATTAATAGAACAAGGAGCTGGTTCTTTGAAAAGATCAACAAAATTGACAAACCCTTGCAAGACTTACCAAGGAAAAAAGAGAAAGAACTCATATAAAAAAAAATCCAAAATGAAAGAGGAGAAATCACCACGGATACCGTAGATATATAAAGAATTATTGTAGAATACTATGAAAAACTTTATGCCACTAAATTCAACAACCTAGAAGAAATGGATAAATTCCTAGAACAATACAACCTTCTTAGACTGAGTCAAGAAGAAGCAGAAAGCCTATACAGACCTATCATTAGAGAAGAAATAGAAAAAACCATTAAAAACCTCCCCAAAAATAAAAGTCCAGGCCCTGATGGCTATACCAGCGAATTTTATCAAACATTCAAAGAAGACTTGGTTCCTATTCTACTCAAAGTCTTCCAAAAAATTGAAGAAGAAGCAATACTTCCAAACACATTTTATGAGGCCAACATAACCCTCATACCAAAACCAGGCAAGGATGGCACAAAGAAAGAAAACTACAGACCAATATCTCTAATGAATACAGATGCTAAAATACTAAACAAAATACTGGCAAATTGAATACAACAACATATTAAAAAAATAATACATCATGATCAAGTGGGATTCATCCCAGAATCTCAAGGATGGTTCAACATACGTAAAACGGTTAACATAATACACCATATCAACAAAACAAAGAACAAAAACCACATGATCTTATCAATAGACGCAGAAAAGGCTTTTGATAAAATACAACACAATTTTATGTTTAAGACTCTCAACAAAATGGGTATAGAAGGAAAATATCTCAACATGATAAAGGCCATATATGATAAACCATCAGCTAACATCATATTAAATGACACTAAACTGAAGGCTTTCCCCCTTAAATCGGGAACAAGACAGGGTTGTCCACTCTCTCCACTCTTATTTAATGTGGTACTAGAGGTTCTAGCCAGAGCAATCAGACAAGACAAAGAAATAAAAGGCATCCATATCGGAAAAGAAGAAGTAAAGGTATCACTTTTTGCAGATGATATGATCCTATACATCGAAACCCCCAAAGAATCCACAAAAAGACTACTAGAAACAATAAGCCAATACAGTAAGGTAGCAGGATACAAAATTAACATACAGAAGTCAATAGCCTTTCTATACGCCAACAATGAAACAATTGAGAACGAACTCATAAGAATAATCCCCTTCACGATTGCAACAAAAAAAATAAAATACTTAGGAATAAACATAACAAAGAATGTAAAGGACTTATATAATGAAAACTATAAACCATTGTTAAGGGAAATCAAAAAAGATATAATGAGATGGAAGAATATACCTTGTTCTTGGCTAGGAAGAATAAATATAATCAAGATGGCTATATTACCCAAAGCAATATACAAATTTAATGCAATTCCCATCAAAATTCTAATGACATATTTTAAAGAAATAGAGCAAAAAATCATCAGATTTATATGGAAGTATAAAAAACCCCGAATAGCCAAAGCAATCCTAAAGAAAAAGAATGAAGCTGGGGGCATTACAATACCTGCCTTCAAACTTTATTATAGGGCCATGACAATCAAAACAGCATGGTATTGGCAGAAAAATAGACACTCAGACTAATGGAACAGAATAGAAAGTCCAGAAATAAAACCACATATATATAGTCAAATAATTTTTGATAAAGGGGCCAAGAACACACAATGGAGAAAAGAAAGCCTCTTCAATAAATGGTGCTGGGAAAACTGGAAAGCCACATGCAAAAGAATGAAACTGGATTACAGTTTGTCCCCCTGTACTAAAATTAACTCAAAATGGATCAAAGATCTAAACATAAGACCTGAAACAATTAAGTACATAGAAGAAGACATAGGTACTCAACTCATGGACCTGGGTTTTAAAGAGCATTTTATGAATTTGACTCCACAGGCAAGAGAAGTGAAGGCAAAAATTAATGAATGGGACTACATCGGACTAAGAAGTTTTTGCTCAGCAAGAGAAACTGATAACAAAATAAACAGACAGCCAAATAAATGGGAAATGATATTTTCAAACAACAGCTCAGATAAGGGCCTAATATCCAAAATATACAAAAAACTCATAAAACTCAACAACAAACAAACAAACAATCCAATAAAAAAATGGGAAGAGGATATGAACAGACACTTCTCCCAGGAAGAAATACAAATGGCCAACAGATATATGAAAAGATGCTCATCTTCTTTAGCTATTAGAGAAATGCAAATCAAAACTTCAATGAGATACCTCCTCACACCTGTTCGATTAGCTATTATTAGCAAGACAGGTAATAGCAAATGTTAGAGAGGCTGTGGAGAAAAAGGAACCCTCATCCACTGTTGGTGTGAATGTAAAGTAATACAACCATTATGGAAGAAAGTATGGTGGTTCCTCAAAAAACTGAAAATAGAACTACCTTATAACCAAGCAATCCCTCTACTGGGTATATACCCCCCAAAACTCAGAAACATTGATACGTAAAGACACATGCAGCCCCATGTTTATTGCAGCATTGTTCACAGTGGCCAGGACATGGAAACAACCAAAAAGCCCGTCAATAGATGACTGGATAAAGAAGATGTGGCACATATACACTATGGAATACTACTCAGCCATAAGAAATGATGACATCGGAACATTTACAGCAAAATGGTGGGATCTTGATAACATGATACGAAGCGAAATAAGTAAATCAGAAAAAAATAGGAACTGCATTATTCCATACGTAGGTGGGACATAAAAGTGAAACTAAGAGACATTGATAAGAGTGTGGTGGTTACAGGGGGGAGCGGGGAATGGGAGAGGGAAAGGGGGAGGGGGAGGGGCACAAAGAAAACAAGATAGAAGGTGACAGAGGACAATCTGACTTTGGGTGATGGGTATGCAACATAATTGAACGACAAGATAACCTGGACTTGTTATCTTTGAATATATGTATCCTGATTTATTGATGTCACCCCATTAAAAAAATAAAATTATTATAAAAAAAGAGAAAAGACTATATGCACCCCTATTTTCATTGCAGAATTATTTACAATAACCAAGATATGGAAGCAACCCAAGTGTCCATCAATAGACATGTGGGGAAAAAAAAGGGTGGTACATATATACAATGGAATATTATTCAGCCATACAAAAGAATAAAATCTTGTCATTTGTGACAACATGTATGAACCTAGAGAGTATAATGGTAAGGGAAGTAAGTCAGACAGAGAAAGACAAATATCATATGGTTTTACTTACATGTTAAATCTAAAGAACAAAATAAATGAATAAACAAAACCAAAATGTACTCATCGATACAAGGAACAAACTGATGGTTGCCAGAGGGGTGGGGGGTTGGGAGATAGGTAAAAAAGGTGAAGGAATAAAGAGTACAAATTGGTCATTACAAATAGTCACAGGGTAGTGAAGTACGGCATGGGGCATACAGTCAGTAACATTGCAATAATATTCGTGGCACCTGGTGGAACTGAAAATATCGTGGGGACACTTTATATATTACATGGTTGTCTAACTACCATGCTATACACCTGAAACTAATATAAAATAATATTTAATGTAAATTATAATTGAAAATTCATAAATTAAACATAAAAGTAATCTTTGGAGGCCTCTTAATCCTAGAAGGTGCAGAATGTGGGGGGGGGAGTATTTAATAGGGTAATGCTTAGCTAGTACTTCAAAACTTCTGAAATTCTTTAATTTGATAACAGCTTCTCATATGCAGAGTACCACCCTTTGATTTAATTTTGATCTGTCCAGTGAAAGCATTAACTCCAAGCACTTTTTACTACTATTATCTAAGATCTTAGCCTCTCTGCTTTCTTTCTTCATTTTGGAATGGTCATTTGCAGTGTATTTTTGTATTACTAGCAAATAACTGCTTTTCTTCAGAGTTTTAAGCCATCAATTCTTTCAATACCATCTTCCTGGACAGTCTCATCTATTCATATGACCTCAAAGACCAAAATTATGCCTCTAAATATTTCAAATTTACTGTACTTCAAGATTATTAATGAATTAAGTTAAAGTAGCAGATGTCTCAAAGTTCTCATTTCAACCATAAGAAGACTATATTCAAATAGAACTGCCTTAAAGTTTATAGGAAGGCAGAAACACTTTCCAAAGCTGGTATTCTACCTGTGATGAAAGAGGCTGCACGATTCAATCGTTCTCTAATGATATTTCTTGCTTTCCCTTATTTTGAACCAGCTAATTAAATTACAATTATTTATTTTTAAACTCATATTTTTCTTTTGTACTTTGTTTCATGGCCTTCTGAGAGAAACTTTGACTTTCCTGATTTGCAAATAAAATTAAGGTGAATTGGGCCTGAACAGGAACTTTTTAACTGTAAGCTCCAGAACGCTATAGGACTGTAAATTATTCAATATGTAATAATAGCATATATACTTTTCTCTCCAAAATTATGCATGTTGATTCTTTCATTAATCTGCTATCTCTGACTGCATTGTAGATCTTTAAAACCTCAGCATTGGTTATTAGGGTATTATGAGTCAGTCTCAGGTAGAATCTGCAGAATTTAAATACATTTATTGTAATATGCAGTCTAATATATTATTTCTGAAAGATTCCTTCTCTTTGACCAGGTGTGTATCAGAGCTTTGCCAGACCTATATGGGCTCATGGTCTATAAAGTTTCTAAATAGCTCTTTCGGACAACCTATCGCTGCCTCCCCCCAAATTACCTGGACCTAAGGTGATGAAGCTATCGTCTGGTTGATGAAGTTTGTTCTGGTAATAGGCTCTTCACACTTGAGATAAATCCAAACATATTTCTAAAACTGATGACCTTTTAAAAATATTGTCAGAATTTGGCATATCATGTATTCTCTTTCTTAATAAAACTACTCAATTTTCCCTTCTGTTTCAACATTACACCCTCACTGTCATCAGGTCACACCATTTCTAATAGCCCTTAAATCTGCTTTCTCATCATTGTTTTCATTGCTGTATTTCAGGTTAGTACTTAATCAGATATATCCTAGGCTATTTTAACAGCTTCTTAAATGACTTTCTGCTCTACTCTTTCCCCAGTTGAATTCATTATCCATCCTGTAGACAGTTTTCTCTATGACTGTGTCATTCATCATAAACGATTAATGTGCGTTATACTGTTATACACACACAGACACCCCTCTCTAGTATGCTTTACTATTTCATACTACTTGAATCAGTTATCAGTTTGCCTGGCTCCATAACTCCCAGATACATTTTATGTTTGGAAGATACTCCCTTTCCCAAAACCTGCTTAAAAAAATTCTTCCTTACCTATTATTTAATATTTACAGTGTATTTAATGTTTCCTCTTCTACAACACAAAAATTAGTTAGATTTTGTTCTGAGTTTTCACAAAATTTTATGCATCTATCTTAATATAGAAGTGTTACTATTATTATTATTATTATTTTGTTTATTATGTCTTTCTTTCTATTATGCTTCCTGGATAAATGAACTGAGTTTTGAACATATTTGTGTCTCCTACAACTTTTCATAACCAACACATTCTAGGTATACAATAAGTCAGTGGTGTTCAAACCTGTCTTTGTATCACTGACTCTCATTAAAAATCAGCTATAGAAGTCATTCAATACAATGCAGACAAGAGAAGAGCTGAATTCTTACAAGATCTCTGAAATAAAAACAAAACTAAAACAGATCAATACTTCATGTTAGAGAATTTAAATTTGCTCCATATAATACGGAAATACTATACTACTTATATTAGTCTGACTGACCATATAATAGAATTAAAATAAAAATATACTAGCAAAATAAGCTTATAAAATAATTTATATAAAATCATTTATTAAGGCCACCCATGTTAATCTTAATAAATGATTAGTAATAATGAACTTAATCAAATCAATTTAAGAATCAAATTTATGTGTTCTGTAACAAAACAGAAGTATATATCTAATTATCGCTATGTTTTCCCCTCAGGCTATGTTCTTTCTCATTACAGTTAAATGGCTTGTTGCCCTCCGGCTGATGCACATTAAGGAATGACATCAATGTGAGAAAAATGGATGTAAGCATAAACTACATGACTCCACCTCAGTCCCCTCCCCTCACTCCCAGCATGCTGAGGGTTGCAGTTTCAATTACTGGACAAGACCAAGAGGACAACTTGACTACAGAATGTGTAAAGAACAATAACTCTAGTTTATGAGTTACTTGTTAACTTCAGTTCTGGTTACAAGGCCAAGAAGACCACGGAAGTCTAGCCAGACATAAAAATAAAGTCCCTTTCTTAAAAGAAAAAATAAAGTCTCTTTCTTGAAAGAAACTGCACATCCACCCTCCCTCTAGGAGTTGTCCCCTTCCCAATTCCTCCAATCCCCTGGCTAAGGTGTCTGAGGTGTTGAGATGGGTTTTTGAGGATGGGAGTTGCCCCATCTTCTCAGGTGTCCAGGACTTGAAAAAACTTCTTTCCTTTTCACCAGCACCTGTATCAGAATGTTGGGTTTTCCTGTCACGGCAGGCAGCCAAATCTCCAAGTCGTTTACTTGGTTATATTCTAATAACTCATTTTAAAAGTAAATAAAGGATACTGTAAAGCCAGTAGCCATGGCCACCATCACAGCCACCTGGCCCATGCAGGTTCGCATTTGATTCGGACAGACGGTAATGAAAATATCAAGCCAAGAACTGGTGGGCTATTACTTTTAATCCTAGCTTGCACCGGGCAGGCAAGAAAAAACACACACTGGGCTCCAAAACCCACTCATTCAGTGCTCACAAAGTTACTGACTTATCCAAGTTTCTTAGAATCAAAGATTTCTACGTCACTAGCCTTATTCACCTCTCTCTGTTCCCCATCTCCTTCTCTCTGCACAAACTGGCTTCTCCTTCACCACTCTGCCATCTTGGCAGCTTCTCCTCTCCTCCACGTGGCCTTTCTCTGCTCTCCTCCAGCATGGGCTCCTCTGCGCCCTTTTATAGTGTAGAAATCAAAACCTTTAATCCAATATATTAACAAGGAAATCTCTGATACAAATCCACTTATCTGAGGCTTAAAACTAAGCCTTAGGTCAGGGGTCGGGAACCTATGGCTTGCAAGCCAGATGTGGCTCTTTTGATGGCTGCATCTGGCTTGCAGACAAATCTTTAACAAAAAAATAATGTTAAAAGTAAAAAACGTTGTCATGTATTACAATCCATTCATTTCCTATCGCTCATGTTCATGGTTGCGGGTGGCTGGAGCCAATCACAGCTGTCTTCCGGGACAACACCAAATTTTTATTGATAATGCGTAAGGTACACAGGTCGTTGTATGGCTCTCATGGAATTACATTTTAAAATATGTGGCATTCATGGCTCTCTCAGCCAAAAAGTTCCCCTGCCTTAGGCTATAATGACCCTGCCTGCTTACAACCTTTCTACCACACACAATGCAAACTATAAGTGAGCAAACATATATATATCATATTTACAAACTTATTTGTACAACAGATACAGATATTTTAGTTAATATTATGAAAAATTTATAAAGAGCACATATGTACATACATATGTATAGTTTTATTCATTTCTTGTAACTATTCAGAGTTAAATATTCTCATCTCCACATTAGAGAAAACACAAGTGACTCGCCCCAGCTTACACAGTCAGGAAGGAGTAAAGCAGCGACTCAAACCCAGGTCTAGAAACTCCAACGTTTATGGTTTTTGTTTGGTTAGCTTGTTCTTTTCTACTTACACTTTAATATCTATGTCATTGATGGTTCTCTCTCTAAAGCCGGCAAAATTATATAGTGGTCTATTATGTGCATCAGTACTACCAGGCCCTAATTCAAAAGGAATTAAAAGAAAAGGGGCAGGCTACAACTGCATAACTTGCTTAAGGGTATATTTCTGTTTATTGCATGACTGATAGTCATTGTTTAATTACATGATGCTATGGCATTTCAGTTATTAGTTCATTTCGTTAAGGCCTTTGACCTCTTCTTGCTTATAGTGAGCTTCCTGGGATCCAAATATATGAGATTTACACAATTCAGTAATCTCTTAACTCATCCATTGAAATATGATGTTATCCCTCCCAGTTTTACACAAATAAATGTATTGTAAATCAATTACTCCTTTTTAGTTTATTCACTTTCTCATCTCCAGTATTTTGACCATCACCACCATCTCTTATTTCTGTGTGAATTCCCTACTGTTCTTCTTTCTCAAAAATAGTGTGACAGCTTGAAAATAATTTGACCGCACTAAACAGCAATAATAGATGAACGGAATTTTATCTGTGACTTTGGGATTATCATTACTTTAGTCAACTGTCTGTCTGTACCCTTGTACGTTTGCACATTCAGACACTGAAGCTTCTAAAGCTCTGGAAAGTATTTTTCAGCATATCTCTGAAGTTACAAATGTGTGCTGTACGTGGTAAGAAAACGCCACTATGCCCCAATGCCCTGTGAGTACTATTAAAACACCTGACTTTATTTATTTATTTATTTATTTATTCATTTATTCATTCATTCATTCATTTTTTTAGAGAGGAGAGGGAGAGACAGAGAGAGAGATGGGGGGAGGAGCTGGAAGCATCAACTCCTATATGTGCCTTGACCAGGCAAGCCCAGGGTTTCGAACCGGCGACCTCAGCACTTCCAGGTCGACGCTTTATCCCACTGCGCCACCACAGGTCAGGCTAAAACACCTGACTTTATAACACAATGATGAGTTATCTTCCTGAATACCAGATACAAGTAGAGATTGAATTAGCCTAGTAATGTCCCTTTAATGTCACTCCCAATAATTGTCAGAGTAGCATTATTTCAGAATCATCTGTAGAATGTTTTCTGTCAAAGTAGGCATTCTGAGGCAAATGAACATTATTTGTTTGTTTGTTTCTTAGAAAATTTGTGAAAACAAAATTGAATATCCCTGTTGTGATGGACAAAGTCTCCTAAGTGGCAAGGGCACTCTAGCTTGTACCACTCAGCCCTTAAACAGATTACTTTGATACCAGGTCATTTGTCTTCTGCTTACCAAAAGGAACAAGTATTACTTTTTAGTAGATGTTTCAAGTGTTTGATAACTCTAATGCGGGACTGTTTTCTTTAGGCACTTCACAACTTGCAACAGATAGTTTATATTGTTGCTTTTGCTGAAAAATAGTAGATAAGGGAGAGAGAGACCAAAGATTTGTTTGTTTGTAACTGGTTTCCAATCAGATCTGGAGTCTTTGAGAAGTACTTTTCAACATTTTATTGCTGCTATGAAACCAAAGGGTTTGAATTTCAAGAAATTCATTCTTTCAGAAATAATTAGTTCATATCTTGAGAGATAAAGAAATAAAATCTTCTAGACATGATTCATATCCACAGACGTTTGTGGTTTTACCAGGTGTAAGTCCTCCTGGAATAGGGTGGGGACTGTCAGGAAGCAGGACAATGGCCCTCCTCTGGGCTGACACCTCCCTGCCACGTGTGCCTCTGCAGCAGCAGCCCTCCCACTCCTCAGCCTGGGATACTTCCTGTTCTCTCATGGTTGTCAGGTCCAACTAGTACAGATACTGGTGCACAAGGTTCTGTTCCGTGCTGTCAGACCAGTCTCATCTTCATTTCCTTTTCTTACTTTCATTTTCTTTAAGTCTCATTCTTGGCTCACTCTCTTTTCTGTTTCAGTCCCTTTTCCACACAGGATTCCCAGAACGAGCAAAAGCCGCCTCACTGCTTACAAGTCTCAAAATCAGACGTCTCCCCATTTAGGGGTGAATTTTCATGTCAAGCTGGCACTTTTCCCTCTTCCCTCTCTTGTTTTCTCAGCCTTTCTTGGCCCAAATCGTGCATTCAGGACTTTGACTTTCTGGAAGTTTTATATTACTTATTTTTGTCATTTTTGTTATTTTAATTTTTTAATGAATTTATTGATGTGACATGGGTTAATAAAATTGTGTAGGTTTCAGGTGCACAATTCTATAATACATCATCTGTATATTATATTGTGTTTTCACCACACCAACTCAGATTTCTGAAAGTTTTAAAAGTAGGCTTTCACACGGTATAAGCTTCCTCTCTATGGAAAATTTTACATGCAATGCAAATATATTTTTCTAAATGTCCTGAAATTATCTATTTCATCCTCACCTGTCATGTGCTATCATTTCCAAAGAGAGAACTGGTTGAATTTGTTGTGGGTTACCTATTCCCGGAAGAAATTCAATTCAGGAGTGCATGAAGTGATAGCCACACAGTAACACCTCTTCTGCTCTGCTGAGTCATGTGTATTTGCTTCCTTTTGTTTGAAGTCAATTAAGTTTGGTTTTCTCTAGACTCTACTGCTATATGTGGTTGAGAAAACCTCCCAAACACTAAATCTTAAATTTGCAACACCCTACAAGACTCTGTGGCCAATTGAAAGATGGCTAAGGCTCTGCTCTTTCCCTCAAATAGGTCTTATTCAATAAAACATATATGAATATATATAGTAAGCATCCATAAGGGATGGTGTTGTATGAATGTTATGATAAACATGCATGCATTTCTCAAATGTCAGACCCTCAGTATAGTATTGTACAATGTTGTATTGTTCAGTATGTAACAGAAAGGTCAAAAGTCATGAAATTACATCATGGGTGAAAACATGTTACAGTGCTAATGTTTTTGAGATAGTATAAATTTTTTCACCTATAAAAATTCACATCACTGATAATTATCAATATAGAAGATAAAAACCCAAAACATGGATTTCATAGTAAGTCCAAGTTAGCTAGAACCCTAGCATCCTTTACCTGCTAGCATTCTCTTATACCAAAGTTAGGCTCTTCCGCAATACCTCAAGGGAAAACAGTAGAATGTTGGGAGAAGTGGCAAATAAAAGATAACCAGTAAAACTTGGTATAATTACATGCATACTTATATACACACACACATGAGTGTGTGCATAAAGAAAAAAAACCACATTAACACTGATGTTTTTGCATTAGTAAATATTGGCTCCTTGCTCTCGTTCCATTGCCCACAGCATGATAGCCTCATCAGTTAGTTCTTGCCTGCAGTGACATCTGTTGGTGAGGGCAGAGCTTATTAACCACAGGTTCTGCTCTTCTGGCAAAACTCAACCCACCAGCTGTGATTCTGTGCGTTTTTGCCATTTTCTGCCATTCTTTCTATACCCTCATGTTACCCGTTTTCCAAATTCACATGCCATTTGTTTTTTCAGTTGCTTTTCGTTAAGCCATTGGTCTTAACTGGTCATGGCAAACTGTTTTTAAGATGGCCAATTCTATTCAATCCATTTAACTTTTCAGAGGCGGGAGAGCAAGCCAATCAATGCTTGAAGGAATAAATGGAGAACTAAGCACATAACCTTGGCCCCAGAGACCATCTATGTTGTATTGGCCCTCTAGCCTGCTGAAATCCTGATTCTGAACTGTCTAGACTGCCCTCAACCTTTGATCTCCATTAGCTCCTATTTATACAAGGAATTCACTGGCACTGAGTTCTCAAACTCCGTGTTCATCAGAATTACCCAGAAGATGTATTAAAAACCAGGATTTCTGAGCCTCACCCCTGCAGTTTCTTACTCAGTGCATCTGAGTCAGGTGATGATCAAGGTTTTGCATTTGTAACGAGTTTCCAGATGATTCTGATTCTGCTGGTCAAGAAAACATGTTCTAAAATCTATTGTGCAGGCCCTGGCCGGTTGGCTCAGCGGTAGAGCGTCGGCCTAGCGTGCGGAGGACCCGGGTTCGATTCCCGGCCAGGGTACACAGGAGAAGCGCCCATTTGCTTCTCCACATCTCCGCCGCGCTTTCCTCTCTGTCTCTCTCTTCCCCTCCCGCAGCCAAGGCCCCATTGGAGCAAAGATGGCCCGGGCGCTGGGGATGGCTCTGTGGCCTCTGCCTCAGGCGCTAGAGTGGCTCTGGTCGCAACATGGCGACGCCCAGGATGGGCAGAGCATCGCCCCCTGGTGGGCAGAGCTTCGCCCCTGGTGGGCGTGCCGGGTGGATCCCGGTCGGGCGCATGCGGGAGTCTGTCTGACTGTCTCTCCCTGTTTCCAGCTTCAGAAAAATGAAAAAAAATAAAAATAAATAAAATAAAATCTATTGTGCAAGCCCTGGCCGGATAGGACGGTTGGTGGAGCTCTGTCCCAGAGCTTGGAGGTTACTAGTTTGATCGCCAATCAGGGCACATGCAGCACCAGACTGAAGTTCCTGTCTCTCTCTCTCCCTGCCTTTATCTCTCAAAAAATAATAATAATAAAAACAAAACAACACAAAAACTGTTGTGCTAAAATTTGCTGAACACTCCTGGTGTCTAATCCTGTGTTCCCTGTTCCCTTGTATATGAGAATGACAACCACTTTTTCTCACAGTATGTCATTTTGGTCTGATGGGCAGCCATTAGCAAAACAACCTAGACAATGACAGCAATTGGCTGAGTTTTCAGATATGAAAATGTCTGTTGTTTTTATGTAGGTGATTG
Organism: Saccopteryx bilineata; assembly: GCF_036850765.1. NCBI lineage: Eukaryota > Metazoa > Chordata > Mammalia > Chiroptera > Emballonuridae > Saccopteryx > Saccopteryx bilineata. Next base: position 40,233 of record NW_027095483.1, on the reverse strand, counting down.
ACAACTTGGCTGAGCATGACATTCTAGGCTTACCTTTCCTTTTGCACTTTCTACACTTTGCTTTATTGTTTTATGGGAATGAATATTATTGTGGATGCCAGTCTAAAGGTAACTTGTTTTTGTGTGTTCATGTATCAAAAAAATTCACTTTTTAAATCTTTGAAGTTCAATAACTTAACCAAGCTATGTTTCAGAATCCACTGGGGTGTCACTCTTCCTGTAATTAAGTGTACTCCTTTGAAATGTATATTAAGTCCTTCCTTTATTCTAGGAAAAATGACTGCTGCTTCATTACAATGAATTTTCTTTTTCTCAGAGGGTCATAATTATCCTCATTTAGGGTCATCTTCCACTGTTTCAATATCCATCATCTTCCCTCATAATTAAAAATCTCAAAATTTTTCTCTGCTTATAATGTGATTAACTAAAGCCTTTCACTATGTTAGTAATTGGATTTTCAATAGTATTTATTCTTATCTTACCTGATATCCTTTTTAACCCAAGCCCTACAATGAAACCAATCTGGGTTGCAGTTTTGTTTTTTTTTTTTATCAGTCTGTTGTTTGTTTACCTATTGGCTTGTTTAATACGTGTTCTAACAATATTCTGCAAGGAAAGTTATTCAGAAATACTATAGAGTTCGTTTTAATTCTTCTTGAGTTAAATTTTCTTCCAATATCATTTCTCCTTTTTCTTTCCATTTCCATTGCATTCTTTTCTTTTTTTTTTTATTTTATTTTATAATTTTATTTTTTTAATGGGGTGACATCAATAAATCTGGATACATATATTCAAAGATAACAAGTCCAGGTTATCTTGTCGTTCAATTATGTTGCATACCCACCACCCAAAGTCAGATTGTCCTCTGTCACCTTCTATCTTGTTTTCTTTGTGCCCCTCCCACCCCCTATCCCTCTCCCATTCCCCCCTCCCCCCCCGTAACCACCACACTCTTATCAATGTCTCTTAGTTTCACTATTATGTCCCACCTACGTATGGAATAATACAGTTCCTGTTTTTTTCTGATTTACTTATTTCGCTTCGTATCATGTTATCAAGATCCCACCATTTTGCTGTAAATGTTCCGATGTCATCATTTCTTATGGCTGAGTAGTATTCCATAGTGTATATGTGCCACATCTTCTTTATCCAGTCATCTATTGATGGGCTTTTTGGTTGTTTCCATGTCCTGGCCACTGTGAACAATGCTGCAATAAACATGGGGGTGCATGTGTCTTTACGTATCAATGTTTCTGAGTTTTGGGGATATATACCCAGTAGAGGGATTGCTGGGTCATAAGGTAGTTCTATTTGCAGTTTTTTGAGGAACCACCATACTTTCTTCCATAATGGTTGTACTACTTTACATTCCCACCAACAGTGTATGAGGGTTCCTTTTTCTCCACAGCCTCTCCAACATTTGCTATTACCTGACTTGCTAGTAACAGCTAATCGAACAGGTGTGAGGTGGTATCTCATTGCCGTTTTGATTTGCATTTCTCTAATAGCTAAAGAAGATGAGCATCTTTTCATATATCTGTTGGCCATTTGTATTTCTTCCTGGGAGAAGTGTCTATTCATATCCTCTTCCCATTTTTTTATTGGATTGTTTGTTTGTTTGTTGTTGAGTTTTATGAGTTCTTTGTATATTTTGGATATTAGGCCCTTATCTGAGCTGTTGTTTGAAAATATCATTTCCCATTTAGTTGGCTTTCTGTTTATTTTGTTATCAGTTTCCCTTGCTGAGCAAAAACTTCTTAGTCTGATGTAGTCCCATTCATTAATTTTTGCCTTCACTTCTCTTGCCTGTGGAGTCAAATTCATAAAATGCTCTTTAAAACCCAGGTCCATGAGTTGAGTACCTATGTCTTCTTCTATGTACTTAATTGTTTCAGGTCTTATGTTTAGATCTTTGATCCATTTTGAGTTAATTTTAGTACAGGGGGACAGACTGTAATCCAGTTTCCTTTTTTTTGCATGTGGCTTTCCAGTTTTCCCAGCACCATTTATTGAAGAGGCTTTCTTTTCTCCATTGTGTGTTCTTGGCCCCTTTATCAAAAATTATTTGACTATATATATGTGGTTTTATTTCTGGACTTTCTATTCTGTTCCATTGGTCTGAGTGTCTATTTTTTTGCCAATACCATGCTGTTTTGATTGTCGTGGCCCTATAATAGAGTTTGAAGTCAGGTATTGTTATGCCCCCAGCTTCATTCTTTTTCTTTAGGATTGCTTTGGCTATTCGGGGTTTTTTATAGTTCCATATAAATCTGATGATTTTTTGCTCTATTTCTTTAAAAAATGTCATTGGAATTTTGATGGGAATTGCATTAAATTTGTATATTGCTTTGGGTAATATAGCCATCTTGATTATATTTATTCTTCCTAGCCAAGAACAAGGTATATTCTTCCATCTCATTATATCTTTTTCGATTTCCCTTAACAATGGTTTATAGTTTTCATTATATAAGTCCTTTACATTCTTTGTTATGTTTATTCCTAAGTATTTTATTTTTTTTGTTGCAATCGTGAAGGGGATTATTCTTTTGAGTTCCTTCTCCATTGCATTCTTTTCTATTGTTCTTGTTACTTGTTTGACATGGTTGCCGTAGTATGATTTTTCATCTTTGTGATTATATGGACAGGTATGTTCAAACCTTCTTATTATCAAAAATAATACCATTAAACACCCTTTAGCCCCTTTGCTGCCTTTTAAAACTTAATTTCCCTATACCATAAGCCTTTAAAGTATTCTATCACATAGTCCGAACTTAAGGGTTGCAGCAGAACAGAGACTGATGGGTGCTGCAGGCAGCTCCTTCTGGAGTCCTGCCTCTGTTACCAAGGACAATTCCATACAGGAGGGTGTATCTCCTTTCTCTAACCTTTAGTTCATCATCCAATGCTTTAAATATTCCTGCAAAATATCTGGCTCCTGTGGCCCTTTTCTGAAACTCTGCCATGATAAGTGAATTTCTGAGGTCTGCCTTTGTACCCAATGTCTACGTAAATCCCGCTGAATTGGTAGATATGACTGAAAATTCTCAGTATTTAGCTTCACTCTCCACTCAGTGCTATATTTCATTGTTGTGGTTCATTAGAAACTATTCTGTGAAGCACCAAAATGTTTAGTTTATTCATTAGTTAAAATTTACAATTTATATGACATTCATTTAAACTGAATCCCTTGCTCATGGGCTGATTTTTATTCATTATTGTGAGCAATGACTTCTACAATATTATTTAATAATTCATGTTTATCTCAGAGTTCCTTCTTCCTGCATCTTTTCCCACCTCTAGATTATAAGATCATCAGAAGCCGAGATGGTGTTTTTGTTCTTGATTCACAAAAATACTGAATATTGTGCTTTATTCATAGTACAAATTTAATTAATTAAATTTATTGGAACATGAAAATTCTTCAAATATCTCTGTGCACATTTCTAAAAACTGCACAGCTAGTTATTTAGTACTAAGAAAAACTGTAAATATATTATATAGGAACGTTAGCAGTAGACAAGAATAAATGAAATAAATTATAAAATGGGAAGCATTAAGTGGTCAAATTATTTTTCTTTTAAAATGACAGGCATCTTAAATTCAGTTGTACTTCAAGAGAATGCAATCTCTGCTTCTGTGTTTAAAATGTATTACCACTAAGCTATTAATTAAATCGCTTTTGTGAGACATGGTAATAGTTATGTCAATCATAGAAGTTTTCCTACAAACTTTTAGGGAGGTATTTATAAGCATGAATGTTAGGAGATTATCTGGGTTGTAATCTTAGCTCTATCCCTTACTGGCCATGACATTGGTGGCATTACTTAATTACCCTGTGCCTCAATTTCCTAATCTGTAAAATGGAGATAATAACAGTACTATCTAATACTATCTAATTGTTGTAAGAATAAAATGAGCTAATGCATGGGATATATATCAGTGGGGATTAGTACACAGTCCATGCATTAGATGTATATAGTAACAACCACTGATTTACTTAAGAGAAGGAAAATAAATCACTATTAAGCATAGGCTCTGAAAGATTTAAATGGGCTTTCCTATTGCCCAAAGATACTCTCCCTGCCTGTGTATCTCACTATTTAATTAAATATAATAATACATTCTCTAACCAAGCAGTCATCAAATAATTTAAATGTTTTTGAGCATAATATTTGACAGTAACTACTACTTAATATGTGCTTTCTGAATACACTAAAATAATAATTTGGAATGAAGGTAGACCTTCAAATAGTAAAAATTATCTTCCATAGGAAAGAGTGATGAACTGAGATAACTCTGTAACAATAGCAAAGCCAAAGGTTATTTACTAATGTTGTCTTGATACAAATCATATGGCCCTTGTGGACATAGAGCTAGTGATTTTACGATTATTACATTTCTGAAGCTAATTAAATACAAAATAAAACAAGTGAATTCTGTTCACCTGCCTGGAGGGAGCAACTTCTTTCCAGTTATTAATGAATGAGGAGATTTTTCAGTGATTGTTATTATTATTGCTATTTGGCCAATAATATTTTAAAATAATGTTAAAATTACTGAGAACTCTGGAGTGTCACAGTTATCATTATTTCATTAATCATCTCCGCATCTTTTGGAATGAGAAATGGATAAATTTGAAATAAAATTATTGAAAAAATATCCTGATCAGGCAGTGGCACAGTAGAGAGAACACTGGCCTGGAATGCTGAAGATACAGGTTCAAAACCCTGTAGGTCACTGGCTCATCCAGTTTGAGTGCAGGCTCACCAACTTGAGTGTAGGGTCGCTGGCTTGAGCATGGGATCATAGACATGACCCCCCTTGGTCACTGGTTTGAGCTCAAAGGTCGCTGGCTTGAAGCCCAAGGTTGCTGACTTGAGCCCAAGTTTGCTGGCTTGAGCAAGGGATCACTGGCGGTCTCTAGTCAAGGCACATATGAGAAAACAGTCAATGAACAACGAAGGTGCCACAACTATGAGTTAATGCTTCTCATTTCTCTCCCTTCCTGTCTGTCTGTTCCTCCATCCCTCTCTCTCTCTTACTTATAAAAAAAGTTTTTTAAGTATTAAAAAATAAACCCTCATAAAACCAACCTTCCTTCCTTCCTTCCTTCATTTTTCTTTCTTTCTTTCTTTCTTTCTTTCTTTCTTTCTTTCTTTCTTTCTTTCTTTCTTTCTTTCTTTCTTTCTTTTTCTTTCTTTCTTTCTTTCTTTCTTTCTCTTTCTTTTCTTTCTTTCTTTCTTTCTTTCTTTCTTTCTTTCTTTCTTTCTCTCTTCCTCAATCTCTCCCCCTCTCTCATTTTGTTTCTTTTCTTCTCTTTCCCCCTTCCTCTCTTCTCTAGCCCCCATCTTGGCTCACAGATGAGAGACTACACAATACCCTGAAAATGAATAATATGGATGCTGTTAAATTTCTCTGTTTATCTCTCTCTCTCTCTCCCTCTCTCTCTCACACACACACACACACACTTGTAGTTCATTTTAAATCTTATTTCCTGAACTACATAGGAAGCAATAAAGCAAATTTTCAAGTTTTTAAAAATACACAGCAAAGATAAAAAAATGCCATCACATCACCTATCAATAGGTATATAAAGTGACCCTTTTTTTACTTTAGAATGCTTATACACATAATTTCCTGCCCTATAAAATGATTTCAATTAAATTATTTTTAAAATTTAATTTATTTTTTTGTGTATGTTACATTGGATTTTAAGCACAGAAAGCGCATGTTAACTATTTGTGGAGCTGAGATGGTAACTGAGGGCACAGTCACATAAGCTAGAGTTGTTTGGGTTAACATTTTATTATAAGAGTTTAGTGATCTGACAAATGTTTTCACTTAGGTGGAAGGCAACTGGACATCAGATCTGTTCTAGAGTTTGGACCAATTCACAATTAAACTGCCGCATTCCACACTGCAGCAGACTTGATGTTCAAAATTAGTAATCCTAGCTTCCTTGAAGGCTGTCAGTGTAAGCTGCATATACGCTGCATCTCCACTAATGGGACAAGACAAACTGCTGAGTAGACTTGCTCAGTGTCTAAAACTTGTCCTTTGAAACTAACATTTAAATATGGGTGAATATTGAATATACCCTATCTAAAGTACTCTATTACACTGGGGAACAATTTTTTTTTTTCATTTTCTGTTGTATGAGGTTTTAGAACTGTTTCTATATATTTCTGTATTGTTGATTCCAAATCTGAAATCCATTTTTTTGGTGCATGCTCTAGTTTTTTTGCAATTTTAATTTCTTTTTGTTACAGTTAATGGCATGCATTGGTTTTTAAATTGTAGTTAAAGGGCAACGACTCTTGGATTGAACATAACCACAAGGCAATTAATGTTTACAAACATCACTTTTACATAATTGTAGTTGTTTCTAAAAGTTAAAAATTATTATCTGATAAAAAACACCCTCTTATTTTGTTTTAAGATTGAATCATGGCTTCTTTAAGTAGACGTAAATGTAAGAATAGTCCTGACACTTTCTGCTATATATGTGGCTGTTACACACTTCAATGTCAAAAGCGCAATATTTCATCATTTGTGACATGTGCATATATTGCCTATTTTCAAGTTCCCCCTGGTGATCAAGATAAGAATTGGGCTCTTTATATTGTGTGTCATAATTGTGAGGAAATGCTTCATGACTGGACAAAAGGAAAACGCAAAGGAATGCCTTTTGGTATTCCCATGGTTTGGCGTGAACCTAAGGAATGCAGCAGTGACTGTTATTTCTGTCTGATCCATACAAAGGGCATTGGCAAGAAAAAACAGCATATGATCGCATATCCTAATATTCATTCAGCAATACGACCTATCCTACACTCTGAGACACTGCTGGTTACAGTTTTCAATGGTTTTATTTCTTCTAAGGATGAAGAAAGTGAACATGGTGATCAAGTGTATTTTGATAAGATGCATGAGGAAACGGTTGTAGAATCTGAATGGTCTTGTTCTGATGCCAAGCTGTCATTAACCCCTCAGCAATTTAGCCAACCCGAATTGAATGACTTAGGAAAAATGACATAAAAATTGTCCTCGACTTTCTGAAGTGTGAGGAGCATAACTGGATTATTTGTGTGGATCTTAAAATGGTAAATTTCCTGCTAGGACAACAGAGAGGTTTCACAAAGTATCCTTGCTTTCTGTATTTGTGGGACAGCTGAGCTCAGGAGAAACACTAACTACAGAAGCAGTGGTCAAAACGTGAATCTCTGGACATAAAGATGCAAAATATTGTGAATAAACCTGTAGTTAATCAAGACAGCATCATTTTTCCCCCAATTCACATCAACTTGGCTTAATGAAGCAGTTTGTTCAGGCTTTGAATAGAGAAAGTGAATGCTTTTAACATATTATTTCTGCTTTTCTTGCCTGTCTTTTGAGAAGATAAAAGCAGATATATTCGATGGACCTCAAATTTGAACCCTCATATGTGACGAAGAATTTTCCAGGAAGATGAATAAGGAGGAGAAAGCAGCATGGCAGTCTTTTGTGGCAGTTACAAAGAACATCCTTGGTAACAAAAAGCAGAAAACTATGAACTTCTGGTTCAAAGGATGCTGTTGGCTTTCCGTGACATTGGATGGAATATGAGTGTTACGATTCACTTCCTGAACAGTCACCTTGATAAGTTTCCCAAAAATCTTGGAGCTGTTAGTGATGAGTAGACTACTGCTGGAGCATCAAATGAGATTGTCCTCAACAAGTATACAAACGCAAGAGCTACAAAAGCAAATTTTTGCCTGAATAAAATTTAAATAAGTTTTGTGCAAATTTTATGATTAAAATAAGTGTTTCAATATGTTCTATTTCAAAAATGTAGACAAATTCTGATACTATCATATCTTTTACTGTATTAGTGTATTTACTGCATTATATAAATTATTATAGTTTCACAAAGATGCCCAAGAAGACATTCTACTTTACTATGTTAAACTAAATGTTGAAAATTTTACAAGAAGAAAAACCTAAAACCTTGAATTGTAAAAAAGCTGTAGCATACATTGAAAAACTAATGTCAGATTTGAGACCTGCTCACTTGAATTAGGTAAGAACAAGTGCTTTTGTGGATGCAACAAAGATTTTGTTCCCCAGTGTTATTCATTCCTGGGACCATAATTATTAAATTTAAAAATTGGTTTTGTAGTGCCTTACTGGTGATGGCACAGTAGATAGAGAGTCAACCTGGGATGCTGAGGACTCAGGCTCGAAATCCCAATGTTGCTGTCTTAAGTGCAGGCTCAATTGAATTGATCAAGGGGTCACAAGCTTGAGCATAGGATTCTAGACATGATCCCACATTCACTAGCTTTCACCCAAAGTTCGCTGGCTTGAGCAAGGCATCAGTGACTCAGGTGTAGCCTCTCTGCTCAAGGAATGTGTGAGAAGCAACCAATGAACAACTAAAAGTGCCACAACTTCAAATTGATCTTTCTCATTTTTCTCCCTTTCTATCTATCTGTCTTTATCTTTCTCACACAAAATATAAAAATTAAAAAATGGTTTTGTGGAAAATTATTTCTAATAAAATTTGAGCTGATTATTTGTATTGGAACTGTAACTTTGTCACTGAGATTGGAGATATTTGAAGGAACATTTCAAATAGTATCTAAAATGTGAACATATATAAGTTTTTCCAATAATTTTTATGAAAAATTTCAAATATGCAGAAATATTGAAAGAATCAGCAGTGAAAACCCAATACTGACCTCAAAGATTATACAGGCCCTGGCCGGTTGGCTCAGCGGTAGAGCGTCAGCCTGGCATGCAGGGGACCTGGGTTTGATTCCTGGCCAGGGTACATAGGAGAAGCGCCCATTTGCTTCTCCACCCCTCCTACTTCCTCTCTGTCTCTCTCTTCCCCTCCCGCAACCGAGGCTCCATTGGAGCAAGGATGGCCCGGGCGCTGGGGATGGCTCCTTGGCCTCTGCCCCAGGCGCTAGAGTGGTTCTGGTCGTGGCAGAGCGAAGCCCCGGATGGGCAGAGCATCGCCCCCTGGTGGGCAGAGCATCACCCCTGGTGGGTGTGCCGGGTGGATCCCAGTCAGGGGCATGCGGGAGTCTGTCTGACTGTCTCTCCCAATTTCCAGCTTCTATAAAAAAAAAAGATTATACAATTAATATTTTCTATATTTGCTTTATCACATGTCTATCCAAATATGCCACTATCTATATTTACATCTATATTTTGATGCACTACAAAATAACCTGAAGAAATCAGGTTGTAAAATGTACACTTTGCCTTAAATACTTCAGCATGCATAGAGTTCACAACTAGAGTACAATAATTGTATGCAAATACAACATTACATGCAATGAAATAAAATCTGAAGTATACCATATAATGAGTTATGGAACATACTGACTTTAGATTAATGCAACTACTCAACATATATTCAGAAAAATATATACTGAGCATCTTTAAAATCACAGTCTAGAGACTACAAACAGCTGATCAACTGTCTCTCATGTAGAATAAAACTATGAAAAATGTCTTTTAAATAAACAACTAAAATGTAATTATATTGTTTATTCAATTTTACAAACAACTTTCTTTTCAAAATATAATAACACTTTTAAAATGGGGGCAGAAGTAGTCAACACTGAGAAGTTAATTATATCAGTCTTTTCTTCATTCAGTTGATATAATACAGAAGATAGGACTTGAAGCACCATGTACTTGTACTTGAAGCTCAGTTACAAGTTATACAAAATGTATCGAGAAAAGAAAATGACACATGTATTAATTTGTGGTGGACATATGTCAAAGGTATTACTTAATATTGTATAGCTATCTACAGAGACATTTTGTGTATGTGTGTGTGTGTGTGTGCAGCCATATTCTCAAAGAAATGAAAGTAACACCATGAGTATAACTGTCTAATTACTCCAGTATGATTAAATAATAATAAAGAAAAGAAGGCTCCCTAAAAAATTATCCACATAATATATCATTGTTTAATAGCCACAACAGTTTTAATAGCATTTCAGCATTTATTTTCAAATTTAAACTAAAATGAGTGTAATTTTTTTATTGTAATATATTTCCCTGGAAGAGTTTATCTCAAAGGAGCTTTACAGTCATTACTTCATTGGCTCATTTTCCCCAATAATATTACAATTGAGAACACAAAATTCAAGGGCACCAACAATTTGGTCAATGGTCACAAGTGAATCCTGACTTGAAATTTCTCTTCCCCTCAAGACCAATATTTAGAAGTAAATCTAGTTAAAATTAGCACATATTATAATGTACTCCCAGACTTTTACAAAGATGTGTTCTTTTTAATGGCATTTAAGTAATACAATTTACATAAATTTACTTGGTTAATACTTTTTCCAATTTGCACTCATCTACAGTACAAACACATGTAGCTTATTCTTCAGTGTCTCCTCCAAATTTAAAAATAAAATAAATTATTTGTTTGTTTTGCATATTAGATTACAAATATAAGTGAAACCAGGGACCTGAAGATGGCAGCTGAGTAGTCAGATGCACAGACTCCAGGCTCAAACCACCAAACTGGATTACAAATTTATTTAGGAACAATCAGCATGAAAAACCAACTCTGGACTACAAGAACACAGCTCTCAAAAACCAAGGAGCAAAAAAGAAGTCACACTGAGCCTGGTAGGGAGCACCGAGGAGCAGTGAATCTTCCCTGCTTACAGGAACAAAGGAGGGATGAGGCTGAGAGCCCAAAAGGGCTCTCACTCCAAGGAAAGGAGAAGAAAATATTGCTTACAGCTACTGCCTGGAGACCTGAAAACGAGATGTGTTGAAAGGACTGGTTTGTCTTCCAAAAGGAAAGGGGAGAGAGAGAGACAGATGGTGACAGGCAGAGGAATGCATAAGATGACCTGATAAGCTGACTCATCCAGTGCTAGAGTTGGCCATACCTGGGGGAGGGGTTGATCTTCCACACAATACAAGATTAAAGTAGTTCTGGGTCACTCATCTCCAGACATATCTCCAGATCCAGGCAGTACAACAAGACACAGCTGAAAACAAGAAGTGGAGAGGAGGGGCAGTAACTCAGTTCTCCATGGAGATCTGAGATACACCTCCCCCTACTGAAGCTGAGAAAACACCCTGTGCCGCCTGGAGAGAGTAACTGGCAGATCAGGCCTTCAGAGTCTCAGGTTACACCCACTGCATTCCTGGATACAGTTTCAAATAAGCCCCCTGCTGAGATCAGTAAACAAGACTACCAAGTGTTAAGAAAACTGAGAAGAAAACAAACAAATCAAGACTTCAAAGCAGCTCTACCAGAGAAGCTAAATCACACAGTGGATTACAAATAACAGCTGATGCCAACCCAAGAAGACCTAGAAATAACACAACTGGAATGTGGAGGCAGACAACACCAACCTAGACTCATCCAGCTCTATACACAATACACTCAAACACACAGACATAATGAGAAGACAGAGAAGTGCAATCCAAATGAAACCACAAGAGAAAAATCCAGGAAATGAACTGAGTGATATGGAAATAACCAAGCTTCTGGATGCAGAGTTTAGAATAATGATTGTTAGGATGCTTAGGGATCTGAGAACAACAAAGGATGGTCATTAAGAACAATTAAATAAAGAAATAGCAAGTATAAAAAAGGATATTGAAATATTAAAAAAGAATCAGTTGGAGATAATAAATACAATATCAGAAATGAAGACCACAACGGAAGGAATTAAAAACAGGATGGATGAAGGTGATGACTGAATCAACGAGTTGGAGGAAAAGTTGAATGAAGTGACGTCACGGAAATGGCGCCATGAGAAGCGCGTCCGACAGCTCTCCCCTAAATCACAACAAATTTATCAACTAGAAACAGAAAAATTTATCCTCGGAGCATTCCGGAGTTCCACACAAACTGAAAGCAAAAGGACTGTTATCACTTGAATCTGAGAGACGAGGGTGTGGAGGAAGCTACCGCAGCGACGCTCATTCAAGCCGCCAGGGAGTGCGCCCGCGGTGAGTCAGCCCATATACTTGGGAACCGCAAGCCGCCGCGAGCGGCCGACCGCGAGCCGCCGTGAGCCCACGAGCTGCCGCGAACCCCCGCGAACCGCCACCGTGAGCTGCCGTGAGCCCCCGTGAACCGCCGCCACGAGCCGCCGCGCGCGCCCGGTCCGGTTGAGCACTGCTGACGTTCCCAGCGGCCCGCACACTGTGAGTGGGGGTCGCCGGCCACCAGTGCCCTGAGCGCCCCATTCGCGCGCGTGCCTTGGGCATTCCACGCGCCCAGGGCGCCCTACTGGCCCGCACACCCAGGGGGCTCCATTATCCTGTGCCTGGTGTGGTCCAGCCGCCAGCGGCGGGGCGAGCGGGAGAGGCTTGGGAGATTCTCTCCGTGGGCGGGGCACCTCACCCAGCCATTCAAGCTAACAATCAAGCGTTGGGGGAGGGGTGCGCGCAGGCAGCCTAAAATACCTTCGGAAACACAGCTGCGACCCAATCACTGAAATTAGCTTAACCCATAAAATCTGCGCACCCTCGGTTCTAATTGATAAGATCTCTCTCAGTTCAGCGATCCAAGACAAGAGGCGTGATATTTTTTAGTGCCTCTCGCTAAAGGGGCGGGGGCAACTTCTGATTGATAGAGCCTCCATATTCAGGGATAAACGCTAACAAGAAAGACTTGGCAGATAATAAGGTCTATACTACACTAGTCGTAAGCAGAGACTAGTGCCTTCTTCCCTGCAAAAACAGGCTACAAAGTGTGGAAAGCCTGGGTTGAGAGGTCCAACTAAATGATAGGCGCTGAACAGTCACCTTGACAACAATTGACTCCCACCCCCGCCTGATTACACTGGAGGCCCTGACTCTCAGAGCCTTTCCCAAAGCCTTGCACTGAGTGGGGATAGAGTGGGGATTTCCCAGCTCTTTGAGCCTCTTACTCCCCAGGCAGAAGCAGTAGCAGCCTTATAGCTGGATCACCAGGCTGCTAATTCAGGAAGGGGGGACTAGGAGAGAGAATCCAGGAAAGCAAACTCTCTCATCGTTGGACCCTGCAAACGCCAACAAGCCTTTACTTCCAGCAAGACTAAAGCCAATTATATGACATTGCCATAGAATCCCATCAACTGCAAATCCCTACCTAAGAGTGACACAGGGGCAGAGCCTGGGGTACAGAGTCACCGACTAGGAAGAGGGAGAGAAAAGAAAAAGGAAGAAGTTAACCTCTCAAAATCAAGAAAAACCCACAGACTTTACAACTTGATCCACTAATTTTTTTTTTGTTGTTGTTGTTGTTTGTTCCTTCTATCTTTTTGCCTTTATTTCCTCCACCTCGGTCCTTCTATTCTCTGCCCATCTTATGCTTCCCCTTTCTTGAACTACACTACCCATGAGTGTTGCATTTTATTTTTCTTCTTCATCCTCACCCTCCTTTAAGGTTATACTCCAAAACACTTAACTCTCACTCTCTCCTCTTTTTTTTTTTTTTTGTCTTGCTTTGTTTTGTTTTTTTCTCCTCCTATTTTATTTCTTCCTTCGTTTTTCTCTTTTTCTTATTTTTTCCTTTCTATTCGTTTTTTCTTTTCTCATTTTACTTTCCTCCCATATAATCCTCAATCACGAACAAATTAGTTAATTTGGGACTCAAGGCTTTTTTTTTGGTTTTATTTCTCTTTTTTGCTTTTGTTTTTATTTATTTTTTCTCTTGTTTGTTTATTTTTGTGGCATTTTGGGTCCTCCCAACCCAAGGTCTCCATTGTATTTAGTCTTCGCTCCACTTAATACAACAGATTTTTACTTATTATTTTTATTTTTTCTTCTTTATTATTCTTTTTTGGTCCTTTTTTCTGATTCCCTCTTATCCCTCTCATTATATCTCTTAGTTGACCATCACTTACAAGCAAATCATCTTATGCTTGTCTAAGATTTTCTTCCTTTTTTTTTTTTTTTTTTTTTTTTGCATTTAGTAGGTCCCTACTCCCTTTTTTTGCCCCTTGAACTCTTCACCCCAAATCAGGCCCTCCATTATAGGCACGATATTTCCCTGAGGAGGGGAGAGGAGGGAAAGAGAAGAGAGAAAAAAGGGGGAAATCATAAATTATTACTGTTTTTTTTTGTGGGGTGTTTTACCCTTTTTTTTTTCTTTTTACTCTTTATTAATTCTAATTAGTACTATCAAAAAGACCACCCTCAGATGCCGATAAGAAAGAGGAAATCGAATATTATGGATACAAAAGAAAGAGAGGTAACACAAATAGATGTGGAAAAATCTATGGAGAAAAGACTTAACATATTGGAAGCCTTGGAGCTAAATGACAGAGAATTTAAAATAGAAATCTTAAAAATACTCAGAGATATACAAGAAAACACAGAAAGGCAATATAGGGAGATCAGAAAACAACTCAATGAACACAAAGAATATATTACCAAGGAAATTGAAACTATAAAAACAAATCAAACAGAAATGAAAAACTCAATTCACGAGCTGAAAAACGAGGTAACAAGCTTAGCTAACAGAACAGCCCAGATTGAAGATAGGATTAGTGAAATAGAAGACAAACAACTTGAGGCACAACAGAGAGAAGAAGAAAGAGACTCAAAAATAATAAAAAACGAGAAAGCCCTACAGGAATTGTCTGACTCCATCAGAAAGAATAACATAAGAATAATAGGTATATCAGAGGGAGAAGAGAAAGAAAATGGAATGGAGAATATACTCAAACAAATAATAGACGAGAACTTCCCAAGCCTGTGGAAGGAACTAAAGCCTCAAATTCAAGAAGCAAACAGAACACCAAGTTTTCTTAACCCCAACAAACCCACTCCAAGGCACATCATAATAAAGACGACACAAAACAATGACAAAGAAAAAATTCTCAAGGCAGCCAGGGAAAAGAAGAGTACAACATATAAAGGAAGGCCTATTAGATTATCATCAGATTTCTCAGCAGAAACTCTACAAGCTAGAAGAGAGTGGACCCCAATATTTAAAGCCCTGAAAGAGAGGAACTTTCAGCCAAGAATACTATACCCATGAAAGCTATCCTTCAAGTATGAAGGAGATATAAAAACATTCACAAATACAGAAAAGATGAGAGAATTTATCAACAGAAAGCCCCCACTCCAGGAAATACTAAGGGGGGTTTTCCAACCAGATTCAAAGAACAAAAGAAAACAACACCACAAGTAACAGCTCCACCAAGAACACAATAAAACCAAACTTAAACTGTGACAACAAAGGAAAAAAAGGGGGGAGAGGATGGAGATTAACAGTAGCAAAGGATGATGAAGTGCAGAAATACTTATAAGATAGGGTACTACAATTAATATGGTAGGTACCCTTTTCATTACTTAATGGTAACCACCCTTAAAAAAACCACCACAAAAACACTTGACTTAAAAAAGGTAGCAACAGAGGAAAGAAGTATGGAACACAAACAAACAAAAACAAATGATAGAAAAACAAAAGAGAAGAATCAAACTAGATACAAAACTAACAGAAAGCAATTTATAAAATGGAAGTAGGGAACCCACAAGTGTCAATAATTACACTAAATGTAAATGGATTAAACTTACCAATAAAAAGACACAGAGTAGCAGAATGGATTAAAAAAGAAAATCCAACTATATGCTGCCTACAAGAAACACATCTAAGCAACAAGGATAAAAACAAATTCAAAGTGAAAGGCTGGAAAACAATACTCCAAGCAAACAACACCCCAAAAAAAGCAGGTGTAGCAATACTCATATCTAATAATGCTGACTACAAGACAGAAAAAGTACTCAGAGACAAAAATGGTCATTTCATAATGATTAAGGGGAAGTTGAATCAAGAAGACATAACAATCCTTAATATATATGCACCAAACCAAGGAGCACCAAAATATATAAGACAGCTACTTATTGACCTTAAAACAAAAACTAAAAAAAATACAATCATACTTGGAGACCTCAATACACCGCTGATGGCTCTAGATCGGTCATCCAAACAGAGAATCAATAAAGATATAGTGTCCTTAAACGAAATACTAGAACACCTGGATATGATAGACATCTACAGGACACTTCATCCCAAAGCGACAGAGTATACATTTTTCTCTAGTGTACATGGAACATTCTCAAGAATTGACCATATGTTGGGCCACAAAGACAATATCAGCAAATTTAGAAAAATTGAAATTGTACCAAGCATATTTTCTGATCATAAAGCCTTGAAACTAGAATTCAACTGCAAAAAAGAGGGGGAAAAACCCACAAAAATGTGGAAACTAAACAACATACTTCTAAAAAATGAATGGGTCAAAGAAGAAATAAGCGCAGAGATCAAAAGATATATACAGAGAAATGAAATTGAAAATACGACATATCAGAATCTCTGGGATGCAGCAAAAGCAGTAATAAGAGGAAAGTTCATATCACTTCAGGCCTATATGAACAAACAAGAGAGAGCCGAAGTAAACCACTTAACTTCACACCTTAAGGAACTAGAAAAAGAAGAACAAAGACAACCCAAAACCAGCCGAAGAAAGGAGATAATAAAAATCAGAGCAGAAATAAATGAAATAGAGAACAGAAAAACTATAGAAAAAATCAATAAAACAAGGAGCTGGTTCTTTGAAAAGATCAACAAAATTGACAAACCCTTGGCAAGACTCACCAAGGAAAAAAGACACAGGACTCAAATAAATAAAATCCAAAATGAAAGAGGAGAGATCACCACAGACATCATAGAAATACAAAGAATTATTGTAGAATACTATGAAAAATTATATGCCACAAAATACAACAACCTAGAAGAAATGGATAAATTCCTAGAACAATACAACCTTCCTAGACTGAGTCATGAAGAAGCAGAAAGCCTAAACAGACCAATCAGCAGGGAGGAAATAGAAAAAACTATTAAAAATCTCCCCAAAAATAAAAGTCCAGGCCCAGACGGTTATACTAGTGAATTCTATCAAACATTCAAAGAAGACTTGGTTCCTATTCTACTCAAAGTCTTCCAAAAAATTGAAGAAGAAGCAATACTTCCAAACACATTTTATGAGGCCAACATAACCCTCATACCAAAACCTGGCAAGGATGGCACAAAGAAAGAAAACTACAGAGCAATATCTCTAATGAATACAGATGCTAAAATACTAAACAAAATACTGGCAAACCGAATACAACAACATATTAAAAAAATAATACATCATGATCAAGTGGGATTCATCCCAGAATCTCAAGGATGGTTCAACATACGCAAAACAGTTAACGTAATACACCATATCAACAAAACAAAGAACAAAAACCACATGATCTTATCAATAGATGCAGAAAAGGCTTTTGATAAAATACAACACAATTTTATGTTTAAGACTCTCAACAAAATGCGTATAGAAGGAAAATATCTCAACATGATAAAGGCCATATATGATAAACCATCAGCCAACATCCTATTAAACGGCATAAAACTGAGGACTTTCTACCTTAAATCAGGAACAAGACAGGGTTGTCCACTCTCTCCACTCTTATTCAACGTGGTGCTAGAAGTTCTGGCCAGAGCAATCAGACAAGACAAAGAAATAAAAGGCATCCATATCGGAAAAGAAGAAGTAAAGCTATCACTTTTTGCTGATGATATGATCCTATACATCGAAAACCCGAAGGACTCCACAAAAAGATTATTAGAAACAATAAACCAATACAGTAAAGTGGCAGGATACAAAATTAACATACAAAAGTCCATAGGCTTTCTATATGCCAACAATGAAATATTAGAAAACGAACTCAAAAAAATAATCCCCTTCACGATTGCAACAAAAAAAATAAAATACCTAGGAATAAACATAACAAAGAATGTAAAGGACCTATATAATGAAAATTACAAAGCATTGTTAAGGGAAATCGAAAAAGATACAAGGAGATGGAAAAATATTCCTTGTTCTTGGATAGGAAGAATAAATATAATCAAAATGGCCAAATTACCCAAAGCAATATACAAATTTAATGCAATTCCCATCAAAATCCCTATGAGATTTTTTAAAGAAATGGAACAAAAAATCATCAGATTTATATGGAACTATAAAAAACCCCGAATAGCCAAAACAATCCTAAGGAAAAAGAATGAAGCTGGGGGCATTACAATACCTGACTTTAAACTATATTATAGGGCCACGATAATCAAAACAGCATGGTATTGGCAAAAAAATAGACACTCAGACCAATGGAACAGAATAGAAAGCCCAGAAATAAAACCACATATATATGGTCAAATAATCTTTGATAAAGGGGCCAACAACACACAATGGAGAAAAGAAAGCCTCTTCAACAAATGGTGTTGGGAAAACTGGAAAGCCACATGCAAAAGAATGAAACTCGACTACAGCCTGTCCCCGTGTACTAAAATTAATTCAAAATGGATCAAAGACCTAAATATAAGACCTGAAACAATAAAGTACATAGAAGAAGACATAGGTACTAAAATCATGGACCTGGGTTTTAAAGAACATTTTATGAACTTGACTCCAATGGCAAGAGAAGTGAAGGCAAAGATAAATGAATGGGACTACATCAGAATTAAAAGTTTTTGCTCAGCAAGAGAAACTGATATCAAAATAAACAGACAGCCAACTATATGGGAACTGATATTTTCAAACGACAGCTCAGATAAGGGCCTAATATCCAAAATTTACAAAGAACTCATAAAACTCAACAACAAACAAACAAGCAATCCAATAAAAAAATGGGAAGAGGACATGAACAGACACTTCTCCCAGGAAGAGATACAAATGGCCAACAGATATATGAAAAGATGCTCAGCTTCATTAGTTATTAGAGAAATGCAAATCAAAACTACAATGAGATACCACCTCACCCCTGTTAGATTAGCTATTATCAACAAGATGGGTAATAGCAAATGTTGGAGAGGCTGTGGAGAAAAAGGAACCCTCATTCACTGTTGGTGGGACTGTAAAGTAGTACAACCATTATGGAGGAAAGTATGGTGGTTCCTCAAAAAACTGCAAATAGAACTACCTTATGACCCAGCAATCCCTCTACTGGGTATATACCCCAAAACCTCAGAAACATTGATACGTGAAGACACATGTAGCCCCATGTTCATTGCAGCACTGTTCACAGTGGCCAAGACATGGAAACAACCAAAAAGCCCTTCAATAGAAGACTGGATAAAGAAGATGTGGCACATACACTATGGAATACTACTCAGCCATAAGAAATGATGACATCAGATCATTTACAGCAAAATGGTGGGATCTTGATAACATTATAAGGAGTAAAATAAGCAAATCAGAAAAAAACAAGAACTACATGATTCCATACATTGGTGGAACATAAAAATGAGACTAAGAGACATGGACAAGAGTGTGGTGGTTACCAAGGGTGGGGGGGGAGGGAGGACATGGGAGGGAGGGAGGGAGAGAGTTAGGGGGAGGGGGAGGGGCACAGAGAACTAGATAGAGGGTGACGGAGGACAATCTGACTTTGGGCGAGGGGTTTGCAACATAATTTGATGACAAAATAACCTAGACATGTTTTCTTTGAATATATGTACCCTGATTTATTAAGGTCATCCCATTACCATTAATAAAAATTTATTAAAAAAAAAAAAGTTGAATGAAGGCATGGAAGTAGAGCAGAAAAAAGAAAAGAAATTCAAAAAGTCTAAGGAAACTCTTAGAGAGCTCTGTGACAACACAAAGAGAAATAACATCGGCACCATAGGAGACCCTGAAGAAGAAGAGAAAGAACAAGGGATAGAGGCTTTGTTCAATCATATCATAGCTGAAAACATCCCTAAACTAATGCAGGAAAAACTCTTACAAGTTCAAGAAGCACAGAGAACTCTATTAAAGAGAAACCCAAAGAAATCTACCCCAAGACGCATGATAATTAAAATACTAAAGCTAAGTGATAAACAGAAAATATTAAAAGCTGCTAGAGAAAAAAAGGCTATCACCTACAAAGGAGCCTGCATTAGGATGACATATGACTTCTTAATGAAAACACTTGAGGCCAGAAGGGAATGGCAAGAAATATTCAAAGTAATGCAGAACAAGAGCCTACAACCAAGACTACTTTATCCAGCAAGGCTATCATTTAAAGTTGAAGGAGAAATAAAAAGCTTCTCACATAAAAAAAAGAAAAAGAAAAAGAAAACAAAAAAAACCTCAAGGAATTCATTACAACCAAACCAATGCTGCAGGAAATGTTAAGGGGACTGTTGTAAACTGATCAAAGTGGGAAAAAAATATAGCAAAAGAGAAATACAGTTTTAAAGAATAAACTGGTTATAAACAACTATATATCAATAATAACCTTAAATGTAAATGGATTAAACAATTCAATCAAAAGACATAGGGTAGCTTCATGAATAAGAAAACAGGACCCATACATATGCTGTCTACAAGAGACACACCTTAAAACAAAAGATGCACATAGACTGAAAGTCAAAGGATGGGAAAAAATATTTCATGCAAATGGAAATAATAAAAGTTGGGGTAGCAATACTTATATCAGACAAAATGGACTTTGAAACAAAGGCTATAGTAAGAGATAAAGAAGGTCACTACATAATGATAAAGGGAGCAATCCAACAGGAAGATATAACCATTATAAATATCTACACACCTAATTTAGAAGCATCATAATATATAAAGCAGACTTTGATGGATAAAAAGGGCGAAATCAACAGCAATACTATAATAGTAGGGATTACAATACCCCACTAACATCACTAGATAAATAGATCCTCAAGAATGAAAATTAACAAAGAAAGAGCAGACATAAAGGACACACTAGAACAACTGGATTTAATAGATATCTTCAGAACTTTTCACCCTAAAGCAGCAGAATATACATTCTTTTCAAGTGCTCATGGTATATTTTCTAGGATAGACCACCTGTTAGTGCACAAAAGCGGTCTCAACAAATTTAAGAAGATTAAAATAATATTAAGCATTTTCTCTGATCACAATGGCATGAAACTAGAAATCAACCACAACAGAAAAATTCAAAAATTCTCAAAAACATGGAAACATATTAGCAGGTTGTTAAATAACAAATGGATTAACAATGAGATTAAAGAAGAAATAAAAAAATTCCTAGAAACAAATGATAATGAGCATACAACAACTCAAAATTTATGGGACACAGCAAAAGCAGTACTGACAGGGAAGTTCCTGGTACTACAGGCATACATTAAGAAGCAAGAAAAAGTTCAAATAAACAACTTAACCCTGCATCTAAAAGAACTAGAAAAAGAACAACAAATAAAGCCCAGATGTTGTAGAAGGAAGGAAATAATAAAGGTCAGAGAGGAAATAAATAACATAGAGG
The DNA here is from genome assembly GCF_036850765.1 of Saccopteryx bilineata. Lineage (NCBI taxonomy): Eukaryota > Metazoa > Chordata > Mammalia > Chiroptera > Emballonuridae > Saccopteryx > Saccopteryx bilineata. The sequence continues at coordinate 18,921 of NW_027095483.1, read as the reverse complement.
CTAAAGAAACAATACAGAGAATCAATGAAATCAGAAGATGGTTCTTTGAAATGGTAAACAAGATAAAGGAACCTTTTAGTAGACTCACCAAGAAAAAAAAGAGAGGACTTATATACGTATAATTAGAAATGAGAGTGGAGAAATGAAAACTGACACAACAGAATAACAAAATATTGTAATAAAATACTATGAAAAACTGTATGACATAAAACTAGACAACTTAGATAAAATGAACAAATTCCTTGACATATAAAATCTTCCAAAAATCAATCTGGAAGAATCAGAAAACCTAAACAGACCAATTACAACAAATGAGATCAAAACAGTTATCAAAAAACTCCCAACAAAGAAAAGTCCTGGATCTGATGGCTTCACAAGTGAATTCTACCAAATATTCAAAGAATAACTAACTCTTATCCTTCTCAAGCTTTCTCAAAAAATTCAAGAGGAAGAAAGACTTCCAAGCTCCTTTTATGAGGCGAGCATAATTCTGATTCCAAAAGCAGGCAAAGACAACACAATTAAAAAAAATAATAGGCCAATATCCCTGATGAATATAGATGCAAAAATCCTCAACAAAATATTAGCAAACCAGATCCAGCAATATATGAAAAAAATAGTACACCATTATCAAGCGGGATTCATTCTGGGGAGGCAAGGCTGGTATAATATTCACAAATCAATCAATATCGTTCATCACATAAACCAAAGGAAGGAGAAAAACCACATGATAATTTCAATAGATGCAGAAAAAGCATTTGATAAAATCCAGCACCCAGTCATGATCAAAACTTTCAGCAAAGTGGGAGTACAGGGAACATACCTCAACACAATAAAGGCCATCTATGAAAAACCCACAGCCAACATCTCACTCAATGTACAAAAATTAAAAGCAATCTTCTTAAGATCAGGAACAAGGCAGGGGTGCCCCTTTTCACCACTCTTATTCAACATAGTCCAGGAAGTCCTAGCCACAGCAATCAGAGAAGAAGAAGAAATAAAAAGCATCCAAAATGGAAAAGAAGTAAAACTATCACTATTTGCAGATGATATGATATTGTATATTGAAAACCCTAAAGTCTCAGTCAAAAAACAACTGAACCTGATAAATGAATTCAGCAGGGTAGCAGGATATATAATTAATACTCAGAAATCAGAGGCATTTTTATTTTTTTATTTTTTTTTATTTTTGTATTTTTCTGAAGCTGGAAATGGGGAGAGACAGACAGACTCCCCCATGTGCCCGACCGGGATCCACCTGGCACGCCCACCAGGGGGCGATGCTCTGCCCCTCCGGGGAGTCTCTCTGTTGATACCGGAGCCACTCTAGCACCTGGGGCAGAGGCCAAGGAGCCATCCCCAGCGCCCGGGCCATCTTTGCTCCAATGGAACCTCGCTGCGGGAGGGGAAGAGAGAGACAGAGAGGAAGGAGTGGGGGAGTGGTGGAGAAGCAGATGGGTGCTTCTCCTGTGTGCCCTGGCGGGGAATCGAACCTCGGACTTCCGCACACCAGGCCAACGCTCTACCACTGAGCCAACCGGCCAGGGCCATCAGAGGCATTTTTATACACCAATAATAAACTGTCAGAGAGAAAAATTAAGTAAACAATCCCCTTCACTATTGCAACCAAAAAATAAAGTACCTAGGAGTAAATTTAACCAAGGAAATTAAAGAATTGTACTAAGAAAATTATAAAACATTGATAAAAGAAATCAAGGAAGATATGAACAAGTGGAAGCATATACTGTGCTCATGGTTAGGAAGAATAAACATCATTAAAATGTCTATATTACCCAAAGCAATCTAGAAATTCAATGCAAAACCAATTAAAATACCAATGACATACTTCAAAGATATAGAACACATATTCCAAAAATTTATATAGAACCAAAAAAAAGAACACGAATACCCTTAGCAATCTTGAAAAGGAAGAATAAAGTGGGAGGTATCACACTTCCCAATATCATTATGCTACAAGGCCATTATACTCAAACCAGCCCAGTACTGGCATAAGAACAGGCATATAGATCAATGGAACAGAACAGAGAACCCAGAAATAAACCCACAGCTTTATGGACAACTGATAATTGACAAAGGAGGTAAAAGACAGCCTCTTTAATAAATGGGACAGCTACCTGCAAAAAAATGAAACTAGACCACCAACTTACACCATTCACAAAAATAAACTCAAAATGGATAAAAGACTTAAATGTATGCAGTAAAACCATAAGCGTCTTAGAAGAAAAAATAGGCAGTAAGCTCTCCGACATCTCTCATAGCAATATATTTGCCAATTTATCTCCACAGGCAAGTGAAATAAAAGACAGGATAAACAAATAGGACTATATCAAACTAAAAAGCTTTTGCACAGCTAACGAGAACAAGAACAGAATAAAAAGACGAACTACACAATGGGAGAACATATTCGACAATATGTCTGATAAGGATTTAATAACCAAAATTTATAAAGAACGTGTAAAACTCAACACCAGGAAGACAAACAATCCAATCAAAAAATGGGCAAAAGAAATGAATAGACACTTCTCCAAAGAGGACATTCAGATGGCCAATAGGCATATGAAGAAATACTCAACACTAATCATTAGAGAAATGCAAATTAAAACCACAATGAGACATCACTTCACACCAGTCATAATGGCGCTCATCAACAAAACAAAACAGAATAAGTGCTGGTGAGGATGTGGAGAAAATGCAACCTTCCTGCACTGCTGGTGGGAATGCAGACTGGTGCAGCCACTGTGGAAATCAGTATGAAGATTCCTCAAAAAATTAAAAATTGAACTGCTTTTTTCCCCAGCTATCCCACCTTTAGGAATATACCCCAAGAACGAACACCATAGCACTGTTCCAAAAGGAGAAATGAACCTCCATGTTTATGGCAGCATTGTTCACAGTAGGGAAGATCTGGAAACAGCCCAAGTGTCTGTCAGTGGATGAGTGGATTAAAAGGCTTTGTTACATATATACTATGGAATACAACTTAGTCATAAGAAATGATGACATTGGATCACTTACAACAACATGGATAAAGCTTGATACATTATACTGAGTGAAATAAATAAATCAGAAAAAACTAAGAACTATATGATTCCATACATAGTTAGGACATAAAAACGAGACTCAGAGACATGGACAAGAATGTGATGGTTCCTGGGGGGGAGGGGAGTAGAGGGTGGGAGGATGGGAGGGGCACAAAAAACAAAACAAATAGAAGGTAATGGAAGAGAATTTGACTTTGAATGAGGGGTATGCAACATAATCAAATGTCAAAATAATCTGGAGATGATTTCTTTGAACATATGTGCCCTGATTTATCAATGTCACCCCATTAAAATTAATTAAAAAACAAGTATAAGTGAAATAAGATGTTATTTGTTTTTCTCTGATTAGTTTATTTCTATTTCCATCCATGCTGTCGCAAAGGGTAAGAGTTCCTTCCTTTTTACAGCCAAGTAGTATTTCATTGTGAAAATGTACCACTGCTTTTTATCCATTCATCTACTGATAGGTACTTGGGCTACTTCCAAATCTTGGCTATTGTAAATAATGCTACAATTAACATGGGCTCATATAGTCTTCTGAAGCAAAGTTTCAGGTTTCATCTGATATATTCCCAGAGGTGGAATCACGGGGTTATAAAGTAGTTTCATTTTTAATTTTTTGAGGAAATTCTATATTGCTTTTCTCAGTGGCTGTACCAACCTGTATTTCCTCTAATAGTGTACGAGTTGCCTTTTTTCAACATTCTTTCCAACACTTGTTTGTTAATTCATTGATAACAGTCATTCTGACAAGTGTAAAGTGATACCTCAGTGTGGTTTCATTTTTATTTTTGTGCATCTTATATGTATATTGATCATCTGTATGTTCTCTTGAAAGAGATGTCTAGTCAGGTATTTTGCCCATTTTTAAATTAGATTGTTTGCTTTTTTTTGGTGTTGAGTTGAGTAAATTATTTATAAATTTTGGATATTAACCGTTTATCAGATATATCACTGGAGAATATGTTCTCTCATTCAGTGGGTTCTCTTTCCATTTTGTTGATGGTTTCCTTTGTTGTGCAACAACTTTTAGTTTTATGTTGTCTCATTGTTTATTTTATATTTTCGTTTCCCTTGACTGATGCCATATATTAAAAAAAAATTGCTATGGGAAATGTCCAAGATTTTACTGTCTATGTTCTCAGAGCCAAAGATACAAAAACCAGACTGACAGTTGTTATTGGAAAAGGAAGTGAAGAGGCTGGGTGAAAAATGTGATAAAATTAAGCAAAAAAACAAAACAAAACAAACAAACTCTTAGACAACAGCATGGTGATTACCAGCAGGAAACAGGGTTGGGGAGAGATAGAAGACAGTAAAAGAGGGATGAATGCTGATGGAAGGAGACTTGACTTTGGGTGGTGAACACACAATACAATAACACATAGATGATGTATTCTAGAACTGTACACCTGAAACCTACATAATTTTATTAAACAATGTCACCCCAATAAATACAATAAGAATTATGAAATACATAATATAATAATAGTCCTAATAATATTTATAAATGATACTGACTATGCACAAAGTAATCACAGTGAAAAGGATAGTGCATATTGAATCAAAAGACCATAATCTTAAAGTTTTAGCACAAGTTTTACTGGAAAACTGTGTGGTCTCAACAAAAATAATTTCATTCCTGTGAGCCTCATTAATTTCATTTATAAAAAACGTAATTGGCTAGAAGAAGTTTCAGTCTTTTTCCAAATCACAAATACTATTATTCTAAGACTAGTCTGTATAGGCAGAGTTCCTTTGATCCTTTTTCTCTTTGGTCATTGTAAGAGATGATAGTCTCACTCAGAGAAAGATACTAAATTTTCTATTGCATTCTTACTTTTGACTAATCAGAAGATGGGTTAAAATAGGTTTATATTGGCTCATGTTCTAAAGTTAATGCTAGTAATATTTTCATGTCAGTGAGCTAGTTCAAACAGGCATATTTAAGAGCATTGATGGAAAATGGTCACTTGCAGGAACATTTAAATCAAACAATTTTAAGATATTTATATTCATTTTAAAATCATTTTGCCAAAAAGCTTTTCTTTTCATATTGTCTCAGTGGCTGACCAACTATTAATCAAGCCTTCCATCTCCATGTGTGGTAAAAGTCAAATGAGTTTTGTCATAAGCTGAGCCATCTGACTCCTCATACTGTTCTGCTCTTTTTCTTTTTGAAACTCTTCAGCTGAATTTAGAAAATGAAGGAGGAGGAGGTAATCAGGGCCTAGAAGAATAACAGGATATCACAGGCTTTGATTATTTTTTAATACCCAGGCAGTATGAGGTATAAATAGCATTTCAGAAATGTTTGTATTCATTGAAGAGTTTCTTTTGAATTTTCCTGGGGAAAATTGGGTATTCTCATATGATACAGATTCAATAAATGTGTTTGCTTTAAGATGAGCATAACAGTGCTAGGCCCTGGATACAAGAGAGACATGAATGCTCTTAACCAAAGCAAAAGGAAGTCCTAAATCTGTGTCTCTTGTATTCACTGTTCTTGGGAAGAGTATACCCAGGGTTCTCATCTTGAGAGGATTGTGGTTGTCTTTATAAAGTGCAGAAAATTCTCTTGGTCACCTACCATAAGCCAACTACTTACTTCTCATGTCTTTATTAGGAGTTTACCTACCTGACTTTAGATATTTGAAATGAAAGAGAGAGAGAGAGAAAGAGAGAACAGAGCCAAGCAGAAAAGACAGAAACATACTCCAAAATGAAAAGCCTCTAAACCTACCTCTCATGTAACACTGCAAACCCTATTGCAATGATTTGACTGTAGCCAGCTAGTCCTTTATTAAGTGTAGATCCTGCGTGGAGAGCTCTATTTTTCAGAGGGCAGCTCAACTCATAACTGGGCAGCATCAATTTTTAAGAAACTCATTTTCACACAGGGCTGAAGGGTTATTTTCTTGTTGTGTTGATCCTTTATTACCTGGTACAAGTCTACTTTCTTTTCTGCTTGCTGACCTTTCAAAACTTTGAGGACAAGAAACCATCCTCCCTGCCAATCTCTTTTCACTTAGAGTAAAGCATCAGTAGTCCCTTTAGTGGGCCCTGATGCTTTTAGGACTCCCCAACCCCCTGATTACTCTTCTCTGGTATACCTCCCCAGCTACCATTATACTTAGAAACCCAAATGAGTCTAAAACTCTCATTTTAGTGTTGGCTACCTTACAGTCTGATCACCCCTTTTAATAAGACAGCTTTTATTACATTTAACAGTTGAGGAAAAATAAATCTTTTTTAATTTTATTTAATGTAATTGAGTTTTTCTAATTTTACAATGAATATACATTATCTTATATGATAAAAAATACTTTAAAAAAACCATAAAACCAGGAAACTGTGTTTCTTCCTTATTGAAAGCCTGTAGTCACAGCCATCACAGCCATTCACATGCAGGTTCCCATGAGATTCAGGCAGATGGTAAAGAAACAGTGGAGCCAAAAAAGTGTGGCCCATTCTTTATTCTAGCCTTGCACCCAGCCAGTGAGTAAAACACACACAGAGGGAAGACACTTCCCTTCCATTCAGAGCTCACAAAGCTACTGACACATCCGGGTTTTCCTAGAATCAAAGGCCCCCAATAGTCTTAGTCACCTCTGATTCCCCATCTGCACACTTTCTCTCTGCTCCTCTCTGCACAAACTGTCTTCTCCTTCAGCACTCTGTCATCTTGGCTTCCTTCTCCTTTAGCACTCTTCCTTCTCTCTGCTCTCACTTTCCAAAGATGGCTTCTCTCTTCTTACTCCTCCTTCTTCTTAAAACTTTTTGGTGCAAAACTCCTCCTCCACCAAACATTAGCATAACAATGGCATTTCCCAAGCAGGAAGGTCATTAGTAGTTTCACCTGGCAGCACCATTCACCTGGGCAGCGCCATTTTTAACAATAAAAGTAAGCAAACTCAGAAATCATATTTTACAAACTCATTTGTCCAACAGTCATAAAAAAGAGATTTCTGAATGGAAATTATCTTTCCATCTGATCAAACTTAGAAGAAGTTGTAAAGCCAGTAGCTATGGCCACCATCACAGCTGCCTGGCTAATGTAGGTTTGCATTTGATTCGGACAGACAGTAATGAAACAACAGAGCCAAGAACTGGTGGGCCAGTAGCTTTAATCCTAGCTTGCACCCTCAGGCAAGAAATACACACAGTGAGAAAACACTTCCCTTTCCATTTAGGGCTCCCCAAGCCACTGATTTATCCAAGTTTTCCTAGGATCAAAGGTTTGTACCTCACCAGCCTTATTCACCTCTGTTCCCCATCTCCTCCCTGAACAAACTCTGCACAAACTGGCTTCTTCTTCAGCACTCCACCATCTTGGCTGCTTCTCTTCTCTTCCACGTGGCCTTTCTCTGCTCTCCTCCAGCATAGGCTCCTCTGCCCCCTTTTATAGTGTAGAAATCAAAACCTTTAATCCAATATACAAACAAGGAAGTCTCTGATACAAAGCCACTTATCTGAGGCATAATGGGATTCCTCATGAGAGTGAACCACCCCCCACCATGCAACAGTCACGGGGGTGGGGAAAAGCTCAGTTTTAAAACTAAGACTTAAGCTGTAAGGATCCTGCCTGCTTACAGCCTGTCCCCCACACCCAATGCAGAGTATAAGCGAGCAAACATATATCATATTTACAAACTTATTTGATCGACAGAGAGAGAGAACATAACATCAATCTGTTTCTTTGTGTCCTGACTCCAACACAGCTATTTGTCCAGGGTGATAATTCATCTTTCTGATTAAAAAAAAATCTAAACAAATTTTCAGGTAGAGACTTCTAACTATTTCATATCAAATTTTGCAATACTATAGTATCTTTTTCTATCAAAAATGACAAAAACTGGTGTAGATGAAAAAAGGGGCCACAAACTGAACCTGAGAAGTTCAGGGGAGGCCTATATGGCAGCATTACAAACTCAGAGATCTAAAGTAACCACAAAGGATGGTCGGAAATGAAACTTTTCAACTAAAAGCCAGTCATGGCCGAAACTCATGTCTTAGGGCAATATTTTTTCCTGACAAAAGTCAATGTTTACTTTAACTGAGTCTTTTTTTTTGCATCTAGGATAATGTACCCTTAAAATGTCAGTTTAATTTCCTTTTTTCTGGACCTCTCAGTGCACCAAAACAATCTCCACAAATCCCCTCATTGTATTTCTCTCAGTGGGTCGCTGAAAAATTCACTTTTCCTGGAGTATGGCCAGTGGCCACCGCCATCATGGCTGTAAGGCCAGGAGCCGTCATCATGACCATTCACATGCAGGTTCCCATTGGATTCGGGCAGGCGATAAAGAAATGGCGGAGTCAGAGGATGGGAGGCCATCCTATTTATTGGTGTCTCACCAAGACAGGCAAACCACAAAAGAAGACAAGGGAAAAGCAGAAAACCAGCTCTTCCCATGAAGGGCAAGGGATCAGGGGAGCCCCTGCAATTGTGATAGCAGGAACTGTGTGTCTGAGCTCCTGGTCTGCCCCACTTTATAGTGTAGAAAACCAAAATCCCTTAATCCAATATACAAACAAGGAAGTCTCCAATACAAAGCCACTTATCCAAGGCATAATTGGATTTCTCATGAGAGTGCACCACCCAGATCATACAATCAGTCAAGGGTGTGGGGAAAAGCCTAGTCCCAAAACCAAACCTCAGGCCACAACAACCTGGCCTGCCTATAGCCTGTCCCCCACACCCATTATAAGTCACAAGCAAGCAAACATATATATCATGTTTACAAACTTATTTGACCAACATTCCACCCCTTTTGCTCGCTTTACAATCTAAACCACAGGCATCTTCCATGATGGTCACTGTGCAAAGAGTAGGATACATTGCATAAACAGAAATAGTACCAACTACAGCAATAGGATTAACAGATCAAAAACTATGGGCGAAATGAGAGAGCTGTCAGTGGCACCAAGAGAGGCAAATCTTTTCCCTCTGGCAGAATACAGGCCAGAGTTTTATCTGCAGACAGCACTGTAGCTGGCACCAGAGGCCGCCCTGAGCGGGCGTACCAAACCTTATTGGCCAATACACCAGCATCTGCTGGTTCTATGTGTAGTAAAATAGGGGAACTCATTATTGGCCATAAAGAAATTACAAAGGTGCCCTTCAAAATGCTGTCCCCTTGAGCACTCAAGGGATAATACACTTCTACCTTAGGTGGCCAGGTGCTGGTTGCCCAAGGAGTTAACTGAAGGTCCACCTCTAACCCCTTTCCCCATGGTGCCAACAAGGCCACCCATCTCAGAAGGGGGGCCTGTACAGTCCAGGGCCAAGTCCATTGAAGCCGTTGTCCTTTAAGAAGGGCTGTTGGAGCAGGCAAGAGCACGTTGCCCTGCTGTCCGAAACCTGGCTTGAGTAAAATGTCCTTAGTGCGTATCTGCAACTGAATAGGGGCAGCTGTCCGATGCAGGAGGGCCTCTACTGGAGCTGGGCTTCCCCGTTGAGGTCGCTCATTCAAAATCCGAAGTACTGTCCATAAGCGGCGTGTCCATCCAGTAAGAGAGCCGGTGCCCCCCTCCTGTCGCAGTCCCTGCTTTAAGAGTCCATTATAACGCTCAATGATGCCAGCAGCCTGGGGGTGGTAGGGAACATGGTACTTCCAGTCCACTCCCAGCTTTTGAGCCCATTGCCTCACCGTTGAACCAGTGAAGTGGGTACCATTGTCACTTTCAAGGACCAGCGGTCGCCCGTATGCAGCACTGAGGCTGTCCAGAGCCTGTATGACTGCCCTCTGGTCAGGGTTGCGAGCGGGGTAAGCAGCAAGCAGCCCGGTGGCAGTATCTACACAAGTGACTGCATACTGGTACCCTTCTGACTTTGGTAAGGGTCCAATGATGTCTATCTGCCATCGTGTCAGTGGGACATGACCCCTCTGGATCTGTCCAGGTGACACCAGTGGTCTCCGAGGGTGTTCCTTGGAACATACTGCACATTGCTCACAGGCTGCAAGTACCTCTGCATAGGACACAGGCAAGTTCCAAGCCTTAACCGTAGCCCACATAGTTTTCTGTCCTGCATGGAGCAGGCGCCGGTGGAGCCACTGTGCCACATCACCTGCAGGTGCAGTCTCCAACCATCGCACCCTTGCCAACGTATCTGCCTCATCATTCCCAGGATGGGCTAGAGGGGCATGCCCTGTGACATGATATACTGTCACCTGCTTCTGGTGTCCTATTTCCCATAAGTCCTGCCACATGGCCTGACCCCATAATGGACGGTGCATTACCATCCACTGGTTAATGTGCCAAGTAGCAATCCAAAGGGTCAGTCCATGATAGACAGCCCAACTGTCAGTACAGATCACCAGAGGTGAAGGTTCATTATGGGCAACTAGCCAAACAGCTCTTAATTCTGCCCATTGGCTGCTTTGGCCTGTACCCGTGTCCATCCAAATAGTCTCAGTGGCCGGATGGAAGGCGATAGCCATCCATTTGGCAGGTTGGCCCCTGCTGGAACCATCAGTATACCAGGCATCTTCGGGGATGGGCACCCGCCCCTCCTGGTAAGGACTGACCTCAGGTTCTGCCTCCTGAGCCCCAGTTGCACCTGACTCTAAGGTCGCATAGGTGACTGGACCCAAGACCTCCTGCAGTTCTGCCCTCAATGGGCTGGTGCTAAGAGCACAGCGTTGTTGCAGATAGGCACCCCACTTGGCCAGGGTAGACATTTGGGCCATACCACTACGTGGTTTAGTTGCCCAATCTCTCACCCATCCAGCTATAGGGTATGTTGTTTTGACTGTAACTGGTGTTGTGGTTGTAATACTCTCAGTTGCCAGGAGGGCAGCATACACAGCTGCCAGCTGCTTCTCTACTAATGAGTAACGAACTTCAGCACCTTTCCACAATTGGGACCAAAATCCAATAGCTTGCCGTAGGCGCTCTGTCCGCTGCCACAAGCCCCATCCAAACCCCCCCGAGGTTACATGAACATCCAGCTCACAGGGCCTGGCAGGATCAAACACATTCAAGGCCTGTGCCACCTTGACAGCTCTCTTAGCAGCTGCAAATGAACCTTGCACCTGCTCAGTCCAATCCCAGCGAACCCCCTTTCGAATAAGGTTGTACAAGGGGCGTAGTAACTGAGCCAAATGCGGTATAAATGCTCGCCAATACCCCAACAAACCTAAGAATTCCTGTAACTGTTTTACCGTAGTGGGCACGGGGTATGCTTGAATCTTATCTATAACTGCGTCAGGGATAACTTTTGTCTTACCCGATCAGACAACTCCCAAGAATTTAACAGATAACCCAGGTCCTTGTAATTTGTTCTCATTAACTGCCCAGCCACATGCTTTCAAATGGGATAGCAGGGTAGGGACTGCTTGCTCCAATTCTGAAAGAGAATCACTAGTTAGCATAATATCATCAATATAATGGTACATGCGGACTACCTCTGGCTGTTTCCATTTAGCCAGGTCAGCAGCCACCAGCCCATGGCACAAGGTGGGGCTATGCAAATAGCCCTGGGGTAACACTGTAAAGGTCCATTGTCTCCCTTCCCAACTGAAGGCAAATTGGTCTTGACTCTCTGCGGCTATATCAATAGAGAAAAAAGCATTGGCCAAGTCTGCCACAAAGTGGTATGTCCCCAACTCATGGCTTAGCCGATCCATCATGTTAGCTATCGAGGGAACAGCAGCGTGCAAAGGGGGAACAACTTTATTAAGTTCCCTGTAATCTACTGTCATTCTCCAGGTTCCATCTGCTTTGCGCACAGGCCATACTGGGGAGTTGTAAGGACTGTGTGCTGGCCGGATGATCCCCACCTTTTCTAGTTCAAGGATTGTCCCTGTGACTTCTTCATAACCACCTGGCAGGCGGTACTGCTTGGTGTTAGTCACACGCCAAGGGATGGGTAATTGCAAAGGGGAATGTGATGCATGTCCCCGCAATACTGCCTTCACAACCCTGATCCGCAGCCGGAACTCCCCAGCTGTAGTTTCCAACCACAGTCCTTGCAAGACATCTACCCCCAAAATATATTCAGGAATAGGAGATACATACACCTTATATGGCTTAGGAGGCAGTCTCCCTATCCCCAATGGAATAGTTATTGGCTTCACTTGGACAGTTTGGCCCCCATACCGTCAATGGCCACTGGGATCCCAGCAAACCGCTCTGGGTTTCCATAGAGAAGGGAATATTCTGCACCTGTAACCACCAAGGCCAACACCTGTTGTACGTTGGAAGGGGACCAGTGGATAGCCAGTTCCACATGTGGCCTCCGGTCCCCGCCCATCCCCGTTAGACGGGTCCCTCGGCCTTTTTCCTATTCAAACTGGTACAATGGGTCTTGGGAGTTCCCCTCTCCCTCAGCTGTCTCTATCATATAATCTTGTAACCGAGCTTTGCGCGCACCAAACGTTTTATTGGTAGCTGCTGGGGCCTTTCGTCTCAGTGGCTGGAACTTCTGTTCTGGTTTAAGCTGCCGCCAAAGCTCCAAAAGAATTTTATTAGACTGGCCATCCAATTTCCCCTTATCTTCTCCAGCCGCAATCAAGTCTACCCACATCTGCATTCGGGTAACCTTTACAGGCCTGTTTCCCTTGTTAGTTGGGGGGGAAACATAGGCAGCAGCCCTCACTGCTTTATGATCCCGAGCGGCCTCCAGCTCTCCCAAATCTGCTACCATCTGTGTAACTGCATTGATGGGCTGCCCCACATAGGGGCCCAAGATAGCCACAAGTGACCCAAAAAGGGCTGACGGGGCGCTAGCAAGGATAAATTCCCTCATTTTGGCCGTAAACACTTCTTCGTCTGGCCCACGAGACCCAGGGTTGAAAACAGCATTCTTCATACCTAGTTCTCGAAGGACCTTTACTAACTCACTGTAGCACTGCCACCAACTCATTGCCCCCGGCAGTTCTCCAGCATTCTGCCAGACCATACGAATGGCAGCCATCACCCATTCTAATAGGGTATGGTCTCCTGGGTTGCCATGGCAGTTCTGAAGACGCTGCCTCAAGGAAGAGTGTGTGGTAATGGCGGCCAATTTCTCCATCTCTGTTCCGGAGAGCATGATGCCATCCACCCCTATATCCCATAATCGTAGTAACCAGGCTACCAGGGATTCAGTAGGTTTCTGCCTAAATTGTGCCCCCAACTCCATCAGCTCTGCCTGGGTATAGGGCCGGACCACAGAGTGTTCCATTACCTGGGCAGGAGGCTGTGGCTGCCCCTGAGGGACTCTTTGTTGCTGGGTTTTTACCTTCTTGGCGACAACTGGTCGGGCTCTCAGTGTGCGTATGGCAGCTTCAGCCTGAGCCTTCTCATCCTCAGAAAAGGAGTCGCAAGCGCCTGCTCCCGCTGACTCAAAGCCAATCCACCGGCACGGATGCTGCTGCTCCTTTGGTGACCGTTTAGGCTCCTGTGGCTGCTGGCTTTTGGCCAGAAGCTGAGACTCGAGCTCTTGAATCCGGAGTTGTTTCTCCAACAACTGCCGGTGAAGACGTTCAGCTTCCAGGGTAAACTGCAACTCTCGAACCCGTAATTCCTTCTCCAGTGCTTGCTCCAGTTCCAGCCTTTTCTGCCGTTCTGTTTGCAATTCATGCTGAAGCTTTTGACCTCGGGCAGTTTCCTCTTGAGTAAAAAACATGTAGCCCATGGCCCCTAAAAGGACAGCCATGGGGAGCCAGAGCAGCAACCAGCACTCTATCCCACCCATCAAGGGTGGTGGCTCCATACCAATCTCTGAATCCTGCCGACTACGCCAGTTGTAAGGCCAGGAGCCGTCATCATGACCATTCACATGCAGGTTCCCATTGGATTCAGGCAGGCGATAAAGAAATGGCGGAGTCAGAGGATGGGGGGCCATCCTATTTATTGGTGTCTCACCAAGACAGGCAAACCACAAAAGAAGACAAGGGAAAAGCAGAAAACCAGCTCTTCCCATGAAGGGCAAGGGATCAGGGGAGCCCCTGCAATTGTGATAGCAGGAACTGTGTGTCTGAGCTCCTGGTCTGTCCCACTTTATAGTGTAGAAAACCAAAATCCCTTAATCCAATATACAAACAAGGAAGTCTCCAATACAAAGCCACTTATCCAAGGCATAATTGGATTTCTCATGAGAGTGCACCACCCAGATCATACAATCAGTCAAGGGTGTGGGGAAAAGCCTAGTCCCAAAACCAAACCTCAGGCCACAACAACCTGGCCTGCCTATAGCCTGTCCCCCACACCCATTATAAGTCACAAGCGAGCAAACATATATATCATGTTTACAAACTTATTTGACCAACAATGGCCATGAAGATGCAGGTTCTCATTGGATTCGGGCAGACGGTAAAGAAATAGGGGAGCCAAAAAATGGAGGGCCATTCTGTTTATTAAAGTGTTGTACCAGTGGGTGGACAAGTAAACAGGCAGGGAAGACAGCTTCCTTCTCATTCAGAGCTCCCAAAGCCCCGACACAATCTCCAGTTCTACTACCTGGAAAATGTTCTCCGGTTCCTCCTGGAATCAAAGCCCCCACCAGCCTCAGTGGAGCTTCCAAAGCTCCTCAGCTCCTATTCCACCTCTGTACTCCTGCTCTCCTTGCAAAACAGGCTGGGAAGAAAATCCCTTCTCCAGCAAACATTAGCAAAACTATGGCCCCTCCCAAACAGGAAGGTAATTCACAATTTGCAATCTGCCGCCTTCCGGCCCGCTGGAGGGCAAGCACAACAACTTTTCACAGACTACAGACACATGGTGCTGCCCAGGCCAATGCAGAACATAAGTGAGCAAACTTAAAAAACATTTGTGAAAACTTATTTGCCCAACTCTAGCACCCCTCAAAAAATGTCAAAGTTCTATTCCCAGAACCGATGAACATATTACCTTAAGTAGCAAAGGAACCTTCTCAGATGAGATTAAGGATTTTGAAATGGGAAGATTATTTGGATTACCTGTGTTGGGTCAATGCAAACATAAGATTCCATTATAACAGGAAGACAGGAGACTGAGAGTGGAGATGTAACAATGGGAGCAGATGTTGCAGTGATGTGCTTTGAAGATGAAGAGAGCAAGAGCCAAGGAATGCAGGCAAATGCAGGCAGCCTCTTGCCCCTTGACAGAGTAAGAGAATAGATTCTCTCCAACAGTTGCAGGAACCAATCCTGCTGACAACATTGGTTTGGTGCTTTAAGGCCCACACTGAACTTTCAACCTGCAGAATTATAAGACAATCCTTATTTTAAGCCACAGAGTTTGTGGTAATTAGTTATAGCAGCAATAAAATACTAATACAGTAAGGGATCTTTAGAACAATTCTTTCTCTCGGATCTAGGCCTAATCTGAGCCATTTTACTTTTGGTAGAGATTATTCTATTTTGTTAATATTTAAAAATTATTGACTACTGAGTTAATATTTCTTCTTAGTCACTTACCTTGTTAGGAAACAATATGTGATTGTTCTATTAAAATATTTTTGTTTTATTTCTGTTCAGCAGTTTCTTCTGATACTCCTCCCTATAGGAAGATGATAAGAAACACACACAGGTGGGATCTGAGCTTAAATAAGCGAGGCTGCTGAGCTGCTCAGCCCAGTGTCTACTGATGTCACTGTCCCCTTCCACTCTCAGGAAAGGATACTGGACAGAAGGACTAGTTAGTACGAAAGCTTCTGCAGAGGAACACATAAGGAGGGGCCTCAAGGAAGGGGCAAGGAACTCAGAATAACTTTCTACCGGGGTCACCCTGGAGCGACTGTTAGTGACTTGGGGGACTAAACTGATGTGTCAGTGGGAGGACAGTATGAACCTGCACGCTCAGATGAACACACACTGACCTCCTCACTCACTCACTCCCCTGTCCTCTTTCAACCAGGAATGGCCCCATTTGTCTTCCTTTTCAGCTTTTCTCTCAAATAGACAAGCTTTATTGCACCCGTACCTTCCCTTTCCCTTCCCCTACTCTAACAGGATCACATAGGTACATCCTTACCTTCAGTCCTTCTCACGTTAATTTCCAGACTCACCTGTTTACAAACTAATTCCATAATAATTCACTTTATTCACTCAGAAGCCCTATTTTAAATTGCTAATTCTGAGACAACTGTAGAAAACTCAGAAGCTGGGATGGAACTGACCTTCTATTAGATGTGGATCTAATCCATATGTTCGTCCACCCACAGATCCTCAGACCTTCATACAGATGATTATTGAGAGCTACAGACTGTCCTCTACCAGCTCAGTGTCACCATCTCATTTAGAGAAACTGTCTCACTCCTGCACTGTTCCCATGTGCTGTCACAGACCATTTCACTCATGCACACACTCACTCACCATCCCCTCTACCTACCACAAAAGAGCTCACGAGTTATGTCCTAGAATGTACACACATCACTAGAACACACATACAATGCTAAATGCTCATTCCCATAGAGTTATAAAATGTAAATAGCTCACATAACATGTATCACACACTCACTGGTGAAATACCACATACAGAAGAACTTCCACTCCACATGCTCATGCAAGGAATGGCTGTCATTACTACTAAGGAGGTCACGTTCTTACAGGTGTCCTTCGGCATATTGTGGTTCACTATTCCTGATCTCATTGAATCACAGAATTTCCATATCCCAATTAACTAGAAACATCAAGATCATAGAAGGTCACATTGGACGTTTTATGGATGCTATTATGACTCACGTCATTTCCATTCACTTTCCATTGTAGAAATACAATCGTGTGGCAAGAACCACCTGTGAGGAAAGCTGAAGAAAACAATATAGTTATATCTTTAGGTAGAAAGAAAAGATTAGTTTATTTTCCATTTACTAAAAAGCATCCTAATGTAAACCCAGGCACCAATGATATTTACCAACACAATAAATATCCCGTACATGTAAAAGTTCCCTAGGAACCATATACTTTACTCATGAAGACACAACCCATGTGATTTCACTCAACATGTCACACAGCAGAATGTTATTATTTGTCTCATGGACAGATAAATACACAAATAACAACCATGGACATTTCCATATTATTGTTATTTAATTTCTCAGCAGAGTTGAATTTGCAAGATGTTCAGCAGCTCCATCAGAAGCCAGTGGCCCCGTTTCAAACTGAGGATGTTTGGGAGGTCTTTGCTGTTTCAGATGACACAATTTCCATTTCTTCTCAAGATGACCTGATAGATGCTGGTAAGAAGGAAGTACTGAATAGGATGAAAAGGGAAGTGGTATCTAGACAGAATGCAGAGTTGAGCCCATTAGTCATCCAAGGCTGCCTAGGACACAAAAAAGCTCGGAATGCTTCTTCATCTTATTTCTTGTGATCAGCAGTGGAAGCAGTAATCCGAAGAGAAAACACTTACAGGACTGGGGAAGGCCCAAGGAGATCAGAGGAGAACAGTGTTATGTGTGTGGAAATAGTGAGACTGGGACTAAGGGGATAAGAGTTTTCTGAGAGATACATGGAAGATTATGATACTGAGACAAACAAGGACATGTTACATTACCAGGAATATGTGAAAGGACAAAGGACTTAAGCAAGGCCCAGCGTAGTAGGTCCTACACACAGAACTCA
This sequence comes from Saccopteryx bilineata, assembly GCF_036850765.1. Classification (NCBI taxonomy): domain Eukaryota; kingdom Metazoa; phylum Chordata; class Mammalia; order Chiroptera; family Emballonuridae; genus Saccopteryx; species Saccopteryx bilineata. Next base: position 1,325 of record NW_027095483.1, on the reverse strand, counting down.
TGGTAGTGAACAAGATATCCGGTCGTAGAACTAACTTAGAGTGCTGACCAACTACCTTTCAGGCGGGATTCTAAGGTTCTTATATCTCTATTGCCCTCCTGAAATATGAAATACGAGATGAGTAATCCCACTGACTTCTATCAAACACAGAATTTTAATGTGTTAATTTATATTTTGGAGTAGATGTACTTTCATATAAAATTTCATTTGGGAATGTCACCTTAACATCCATGAGAGCAATACTCATAAGGTTACTGACAACTGATGTATAATGTCACCATCAATATGTATATTTTTTATTGGCACAGACTCAGAATATGTCTCATCTTAATATATTGTTTTTACTCCATTCCCTATAACTGAATAGTTGTGGAGATCCAAGCAGCTAATGAGTCAGATGGAGGAAACTCTCTATTCTTAAAAGATTCATCAGAGGACGACTTTCCATCCATGCCTCCCCGTCCTGTTGAGGATGGTAAGGGAAACACACAGGTGGGATCTGAGCTTACACAGCAATGCAGCTGAGCTGCTTATCCCAGTGTCCACAGATTTCACTGTCCCCTCACGCACAGAAAAGTGCTACCGGGCAGAAGGACTAGTACTAAAGCTTCTTGACAGGGACAGATAGGTAGGGGGCTTCAAGGACAGGGCTAGAAACTCAGCACAAATTTCCATGACAGTCACACTGGGACCACTGTCAGTGACTTGTTGAACTGCACTGATATGTAAGTGGAAGGACAATCCAAACCAGCATGCTCAGATGAACACAAACTCACAGCCTCACACACTCACTACCCTGTCCCCCTTCATCCAGGAGTGGGACCATTTCTCCTTCTTTTCACATTTTCTCTCAATTATACAAGCCTTTATTCCTCTGCTAGCTTCCGCTACTCTTCCCCTACCACAGTACCATCACCGAGGTGCACCTTTACCTTCATTCTTTTCCACAATCATTTTCAGACTCGCCAGTTTACAAAATCATTTTATACATAATTCAATCTCCTCACTCAGAAACCCTGTTGTGTGTTGCTCATTCTGAGCCAACTCTAGAAAGCCCACAGGCCATGATGGAACTGACCTTCCCTTGGTTGTGTATCTAATCCATATGGCCCTCCAGCCACATAGCCTCAGACATTCATACAGATTATCATTCAAAGAGGTATACATCCTCCTCTAACACTGTCTTACCATCTCATTCTGAGATAAAGTCTCACTCTGCACTGTTCCCAAGTGCTGACACACCGCATAACACACATGCACACACTCATTCGCCATACCCTCTTACTATCATGCAAGACCTCACGAGTTATTTTCTAGAATATAAA